>NW_028159645.1:0-64263 GCF_964263955.1 Coregonus lavaretus | reverse complement strand
AATGCACCCTGACGACAGTCCCTGAGTGATATCCTAATGCCGGCAATGCATGATGGCTACCTCCAAAAAACATAGTTGGGATTTTCACTCCTCCATCCCTGCATGTGCTTTTATAATCCTACTGATATATTACTCAGTCAAACACACATTGTGTACCCTAAATGCCACCCTATTCCCTATGGATCTTGGTCAAAAGTAGTGCACTAAATAGGGAATAGGGTGGCATGTGGCACGCAGCAATAATTATGTAATCTCTCACTGAATCAAAGTAAATGCCTGTGTGGTACACAGGGCTCCCAAGTGGAGCAGCGTTCTAAGGCATTGCATCTCACTGCATCACTACAGACCCCCTGGTTCGATTCCAGGCTGTATCACAATCCGGCCGTGATTGGGAGTCCCATAGGGCGGCGCACAATTGGCCCAGCGTCGTCCGGGTTTGGCCAGTGTAGGCTGTCATTGTAAATGCAAATTAGTTCTTAACTGACTTGCCTAGTTAAATAAAGGTTAAATAAAAATAAATAACCAATACCAACCCACCTCCATTTCACAAAATCTATTTTCATTCACAGATATATTCCTAATTACCCAGTACTATCAACTGTTCTTTTTATTTTATATCCAGACATATAGACGTTGTTGTAGTGTCCCAAATAGCACCATATTCCCTATATAGTGCAATACTTTTGACCAAGGACAATAGAGAATAGGCTGCCATTTGAGACACAGCCTCTGTGACTAAGAGTTCAATAGCAGTGTTAGGGTATAAACCACTTCAGTAGCGTGAGGATCCAGTGATCCAGGATCCGGTGATCCAGTGATCCAGTGATCCAGTGATCCAGTGATCCAGGATCCGGTGATCCGGTGATCCGGTGATCCAGTGATCCGGTGATCCAGTGATCCGGTGATCCAGTGATTCAGGATCCGCTGATCCGGTGATCCAGTGATCCAGGATCCAGTGATCCAGTGATCCGGTGATCCAGTGATCCGGTGATCCAGTGATCCAGTGATCCAGTGATCCAGGATCCGGTGATCCAGTGATCCAGTGATCCAGTGATCCGGTGATCCAGGATCCGGTGATGTACAGGGACAGAGTTAAATGTTACCACTATAAAAATCGAAGGTCTTCCCACTGCGAACCAGCGAAGCAGTGAAGAGCTCAATTTGTGTTGATAGGCCAGCTCATGCTTTATAAATATTTACCGCTGTTAAAGACGTGCTGCGCTCTCTGGCCTGCCTGCATATTCCTACAATGTCTGCCTCCAAAATGGCAGCACTACTTTTGACCAGTGTTCTTGGGTATAACGCTACAAGCATATTTGGGGAGTTTCTCCCGATCTTCTCTGCAGATCCTCTCAAGGTCTGTCAGGTTGGATGAGGAGCGTCGCTGCACAGCTATTTTCAGGTCTCTCCAGAGATGTTCGATCGGGTTCAAGCCCGGGCTCTGGCTGGGCCACTCAAGGACATTCAGAGACTTGTCCTGAAGCCACTCCTCCATTTTCTTGGCTGTGTGCTTAGGGTCGTTGTCCTGTTGGAAGGTGAACCTTCGCCCCAGTCTGAGGTCCTGATTGCTCTGGAGCAGGTTTTCATCAAGGTTCTCTCTGTACTTTGCTCTTTTGATCTTTGCCTCGATCCTGACTAGTTCCCAGCCCCTGAAAAAAATCCCCACAGCATGATGCTGCCACCACCATGCTTCACCGTAGGGATGGTGCCAGGTTTCCTCCAGACGTGACGCTTGGCATTCAGGCCAAAGAGTTCAATCTTGGTTTCATCAGACCAGAGAATCTTGTTTCTCATGGTCTGGGAATCTTTAGGTGCCTTTTGCCTTTTGGCAAACTCCAAGCGGGCTGTCATGTGCCTTTTACTGTGGAGTGGCTTCCGTCTGGCCATTCTACCATAAAGGCCTGATTGGTGGAGTGCTGCAGAGATGGTTGTCCTTCTGGAAGGTTCTCCCATCTCCACAGAGGAACTAGAGCTCTGTCAGAGTGCCCATCAGGTTCTTGGTCACCTCCCTGACCAAGGCCCTTCTCCCCCGATTGCTCAGTATGACTGGGCGGCCAGCTCTAGGAAGAGTCTTGGTGGTTCCAAACTTCTTCCATTTAAGAATGATGGAGGCCACTGTGTTCTTGGGGACCTTCAATGCTACAGAAATGTTTTGGTACCCTTCCCCAGATCGGTGCCTCGACACAATCCTGTCTCGGAGCTCTACGGACAATTCCTTCGACCTCATGGCTTGCTTTTTGCTCTGACATGCACTTTCAACTGTGGGACCTTATATAGACAGGTGTGTGTCTTTCCAAATCATGTTCAATAAATTGAATTTACCACAGGTGGACTCCAATCAAGTTGCAGAAACATCTCAAGGATGATCAATGGAAACAGGATGCACACGAGACCAATTTCGAGTCTCATAGCAAAGGGTCTGAATACTTACGTAAATAAGGTATTTCTGTCATCAAGGCAAAAGGGGTGGCTATTTGAAGAATCTGCTTGTGCGCTAACAGAGAAAACAAAGGGTGTGTACCTCATGTGGGAGCTCCTGGCTTACAGAGATGAGATTCTCCATGTCAGCCGTCTCCACCGTGTACCCCACTGCTGTGATGTCATCTCCACCGTGTACCCCACTGCTGTGATGTCGTCTCCACCGTGTACCCCACTGCTGTGATGTCGTCTCCACCGTGTACCCCACTGCTGTGATGTCATCTCCACCGTGTACCCCACTGCTGTGATGTCATCTCCACCATGTACCCCACTGCTGTGATGTCATCTCCACCGTGTACCCCACTGCTGTGATGTCGTCTCCACCGTGTACCCCACTGCTGTGATGTCATCTCCACTGTGTACCCCACTGCTGTGATTTAGTCTCTAGCAGGGCATTCCACTGTGGTAACAACAGATAATCAGATTGCAGATGATTCCGGGTAGGCAGGCTGCAGGTTCATCCTGCTGGTTGTGTTCATTTCCAGCCACGGTGACGCCATGACAAGGTAAACACCTGGTCTCTCACCTGGTATTTTACCTCACCCTGCACTGTCTCACTCTGCCCTGCCTCACCCTGCCCTGTCTCACTCTGCCCTGCCTCACCCTGCCCTGTCTCACTCTGCCCTGCCTCACCCTGCCCTGCCTCACCCTGCCCTGCCTCACCCTGCCCTGCCTGCCTCAGACGCCAACGAGTACAACCGCCTCAGTGTGACACTGAATACATCAACCCTCTGAGAGGCTGCTGCTTTAAAACTCAACCAGAAACCTGACAGGAAAGAGACATAGCCAAATCATTAACCCTTGTGCTTTGCTGGAAAAAAATGACATCCATTATGTTACGGGTCAAATTGACCCGCACAGTTTAAACACACTCAAGACAGTCAAAGAATTAAGTAAAAACAGAAACAACTTTATTTTGTCTTATCAGACATTTCAGAAAGAAGAAATACAATACTTTTTATTTTTTTTAAACAATATTTAAGAACTATTTGTTAAACATATTTCCTTTCTCACAAACAAGATTTTTCAGTTTCCCCAAGTAGGTTTTTTCCCCCCCTATTGGTCCATATTATCCCTTCAGTCTTTCTCTCTACATGTTGAACACAATGTGTGTGTGTGCTTTCTGCAGATGTATTTATTGCATTCTACACAAGTGGTGCTTGTTTTACTGTCTTGTCGAGGGGGGCAGAGCTGGCATCTTTTCCGTTTCTTGCCACTGCCTGTATCCACTGGATCCATTTCTGGTTGATTGGAGGCATGTGTTGATGGTCCAGCTTGAATTTTCTGGACGGCAGATGCAGCTGCTGTCGACCGAGGAGGCCGGACTCTCCTCTGGATCTTGGGAGTGATGAGAGCTTTGCCGAGCTCCTCTAGGAAAAGCCGGCGTCGGTACAATTTGCCACCATTCCATTGCTGGTTGATTTCAGTCCACAGGACATAGGCATTGTAAGCAGACACATCCACAATGTTGTAGAAAATCACCAAAGGCCAGCGGGCAGTCATGCGCTGACAACTATATGTTGCTGTGACTTTATCCAAATTGTCAACTCCTCCTTTGGTGGAATTGTAGTCCAGTATTATTTGTGGCTTGATGTCCTCTCTTGCACTCAGCGATGCATCTTTGTGCATTGTGCTCATTACAAGAACATTCTTGTTCTTCTTTGGGCAGTATGAAACAACAGTTGCATTTTCAGAGAAAGCAAATTTAGAGGAATGCACAGTTCTGCCCTGCATTTTCAGAAGCTCACTGGGAAGTTCAGGTTTGTTTTTTCTGATTGTTCCAACCATGGTCAGCTTTCTCTTCTGTAGTTCAACACCAAGGCGGTAGGATGTGAAGAAGTTGTCACACGTGATGTTATGACCTTGCAGCCCTTCACTCATGTCCAGCACCACCCGCATCCCCTGGTTTTTCTCAGGCACTCCGCCGGGTGGCTTCCCAGTGTAAACTTGCATATTCCATGCATAGCTTGATGTGGCATCACATGCTGCCCATATTTTGATGCCATATTTTGCAGGCTTGTTTGGCATATACTGTCTGAAGGGACAACGTCCTCTGAATGGAACAAGGCGTTCATCAACTGTAACATGAGGACTGGGATTGTACAGTAACGGTAGAATTTCCACCCATTTATCCCATACATCTCTGATTGCAGCTAGTTTGTCTCTTTCACGTCGACCCGGTCTGGTATCACGGTTATCAAAGCGAATCACCCGAGAAATTATGTGGAATTCTTGTAGAGACATTGTTGCCCGAAATATTGGCCTTCCATTCTCTTCATTCCACAGGCTGGCCGTTGCTTCTCCGTTTGACCGGTAGACTCCAGCTAATATGAGCAATCCAATGTATGCATGCAAGTCAATCCGATCCAGTGGCTTCCAGTTCTCTTGAAACACACGGCTCCCCTCCAAGTTGGTCATGTCCAGAACAATCTTCTCTATTGCTTGGGGTAAAAAGAGCTCAAAAGCTGATTGTATGTCATGGACTCGAGTGACAGCAAATCGTGTAGGTCCTGGAACCATTTTTATTACATTGGAAGCTGAGAGTCTACCTTGACCTCGTTGTGGTGACGGTGACCATTCAATATGACCATCTTTAGACTTCCATGTCTTCTCTTCTCTTGATGATGCTTGTTGCATGCTCTGTCTCTCATCTGATGTAGGGGATGGTACGGCAGACTCCTCCTCTGAATCCTCTTCAATGAAGACAAAATCTGGATCATCAACAGCATTGTCCTCTATCTCTGAAATATCCTCTGTCTCTGAAACCTCTTCTTCTTTTTCACTGTCACAGTCCAGAATTTGTGATAAGACTTCATTGATTGAAAATCTTTTGGAGCTCATTTTTGAGTGTCTGTGTCAGGGACCTGCTGCTCTCACACTGAGGAGAAGCTTGGGAAAGCCCTTTTTAACCCAAACACAATTCTAAAAGTGCAACCAGGACCAGTCAAAACAAAATACATCAAAGACACTTTTTTGTTTTGCACCTGTGCAAATATATATACACATGAAAGCCTCCGGGTCAAAATGACCCACAACATCATGTTTGTATACAAAATGTACACAGACATTCCACAACACATCAGTGTGTCCACATTTTGCAGTTAGGTTCATGACCCTAAATGAGGAAAAGTCATGTAATTTCATGGCGAAAAAGAGTGGTTAACTAGTATTTTAGACAACGCAAACGTGGAAACGGGTCAAATTGACCCACAACATAACAGGAGGGTTAACTAATCCTATTTGTATTTTCTGAGGTGGTACATGTAACATTAGAGCTACTTGTATCTGTAATGTTAATTGATTTAATCATAAGTTGTCTCCTATGTGTCACAATCAGGTTGGATCAATGTGATAATATCCCAAAAGTACATCCAGAAGTCTGATCAAAGTGACAGGATCCATCTGATATGTGTTATTGACAGGTTTCACACAAATGAGACCGAAAACACATCACTAGGGATATAATTAAATTAAATGACTCTCAAATGTTAAATATGCACATTTACACTGCGAAGGCAACATGTACAAAACCACAAATGGTAGGCAATCAAACATAATGCAGCACGATATTAAAGCAAACCCACTTGTTTTGCCTACTGTACTGCAGAAATACATGGCGAACTCAGCAGCAGTCCACGAGAGCATCACTTTGTGTCTTCATTACGCTATAATTAATTAACATCTATTCAATATGGAAATATTAAATTGGTAAGGATTACCATTCCTTTAAAGAAGTGTATCTATTGCAGTGGAACTGCAGGACGGCTGTGAGCTATCTAGACCGCAGCGACAATACATCAATATTGAATCAACCTAATGAAGCAGAATCCTTGGATACATTGGATCGTTTTTCATCGGTAACTGAACAAAGGGGGGTGTACTCAGATGAATAAATGAGAATTAATGACGGTACTCGGAGTCACATGCCTGTCAGGCTTCCTGCTCCTTTTAAAAGTAGTGGCACGTCCCAAATGGCACTCTCATAGGGCTCTGATCAAAGTAGGGCACTATACAGAGGATTGTGTGTGATTTGGGACGCAGCGTCAGGCCTGCTAATAGACATCTTAAATCAGTGGCGGCTTGCTAATGTACGGTGACGGTGACGGTGACGGTGATGGTGACGGTGAAGGTGATGGTGACGGTAACATGACAATGACGTTGAAGGTGACGGTGACGGTGACGGTGACTGTGACTGTGACGGTGACGGTGACGGTGAAGGTGACGGTGACGGTGACGGTTCTCACTCTGCTTCACTCAGAAGCACAGCAGCTGTGGGCCCTGTACATACCACCTAACCGTAACCCTGTACGTTCCACCTAACCCTAAGGCTGTGGGCCCTGTATGTACCACCTAACCCTAAGGCTGTGGGCCCTGTACATACCACCTAACCGTAACCCTGTATGTACCACCTAACCCTAAGGCTGTGGGCCCTGTATGTACCACCTAACCCTAAGGCTGTGGGCCCTGTATGTACCACCTAACCCTAAGGCTGTGGGCCCTGTACGTACCACCTAACCCTAAGGCTGTGGGCCCTGTACGTACCACCTAACCCTAAGGCTGTGGGCCCTGTACGTACCACCTAACCCTAAGGCTGTGGGCCCTGTACGTACCACCTAACCCTAAGGCTGTGGGCCCTGTATGTACCACCTAACCCTAAGGCTGTGGGCCCTGTATGTACCACCTAACCCTAAGGCTGTGGGCCCTGTACGTACCACCTAACCCTAAGGCTGTGGGCCCTGTATGTACCACCTAACCCTAAGGCTGTGGGCCCTGTATGTACCACCTAACCCTAAGGCTGTGGGCCCTGTATGTACCACCTAACCCTAAGGCTGTGGGCCCTGTACGTACCACCTAACCCTAAAGCTGTGGGTCCTGTACGTACCACATAACCCTAAGGCTGTGGGCCCTGTACGTACCACCTAACCCTAACCCTGTACGTACCACCTAACCCTAAGGCTGTGGGCCCTGTACGTACCACCTAACCCTAAGGCTGTGGGCCCTGTACGTACCACCTAACCCTAAAGCTGTGGGCCCTGTACGTACCACCTAACCCTAACCCTGTACGTACCACCTAACCCTAACCCTGTACGTACCACCTAACCTTAAGGCTGTGGGCCCTGTACGTACCACCTAACCCTAACCCTGTACGTACCACCTAACCCTAAGGCTGTGGGCCCTGTATGTACCACCTAACCCTAAAGCTGTGGGCCCTGTACGTACCACCTAACCCTAACCCTGTACGTACCACCTAACCCTAACTCTGTACGTACCACCTAACCCTAAGGCTGTGGGCCCTGTATGTACCACCTAACCCTAAGGCTGTGGGCCCTGTACGTACCACCTAACCCTAAGGCTGTGGGCCCTGTACGTACCACCTAACCCTAAGGCTGTGGGCCCTGTACGTACCACCTAACCCTAAGGCTGTGGGCCCTGTACGTACCACCTAACCCTAAGGCTGTGGGCCCTGTACGTACCACCTAACCCTAACTCTGTACGTACCACCTAACCCTAAGGCTGTGGGCCCTGTATGTACCACCTAACCCTAAGGCTGTGGGCCCTGTACGTACCACCTAACCCTAAGGCTGTGGGCCCTGTACGTACCACCTAACCCTAAGGCTGTGGGCCCTGTACGTACCACCTAACCCTAAGGCTGTGGGCCCTGTACGTACCACCTAACCCTAAGGCTGTGGGCCCTGTACGTACCACCTAACCCTAACTCTGTACGTACCACCTAACCCTAAGGCTGTGGGCCCTGTATGTACCACCTAACCCTAAGGCTGTGGGCCCTGTATGTACCACCTAACCTTAACCCTAGTCGGTTACACATCCTCACTTCTCAATTTTACCATAAAGGTTACATTTTATTCCTCCTACTCTCTCTTTCTCTTCTTCCCTCCACTGAACATTTCCATCTTCTCTCCACTCATCTTAAGATCCTCTCCAGATAGAGTGGTTCAGTGCCTCTCTCTGCACCACTTAACAGCTCGGACTAATAGACAATGGATTGGCAATTTTACCATGAGTGTAGCAGGAAGCAGCTACACCAAGTCATTTTTTATGAAACATTTGCCACTTTAAAATGTAGAATTAAGGTAGGGTGTGTCCTGAATGGTACCCTATTCCCTATATAGTGAATCATTTTTAACCTGAACCTTACGGGCCCTAGTCTAAAGTAGTGCACTATAAACTGACTAAGGTGCCATTTGGAACTCAGCAGGACTGTCTCATTCCCATCCACTTCTCTAGTCTCTGTGTCTATTTATACATGGTCTATATGTACATGATCTGGATCTACATGATCTATATCTACATGGTCTGGATCTACATGGTCTATATCTACATGGTCTGTATCTACATGGTCTATATCTATATGGTCTATTTCTACATGGTCTCTATCTACATGGTCTGGATCTATATGGTCTATATCTACATGGTCTATATCTACATGGTCTATATCTACATGGTCTATATCTACATGGTCTGGATCTACATGGTCTATATCTACATGGTCTATATCTACATTGGCTATATCTATATGGTCTATATCTACATGGTCTATATCTAAATGGTCTATATCTACATGGTCTATATCTATATGGTCTATATCTACATGGTCTATATCTACATGGTCTGGATCTACATGGCCTATATCTATATGGCCTATATCCATATGGTCTATATCTAAATGGTCTATATCTACATGGTCTATATCTACATGGTCTATATCTACATGGTCTAGATCTACATGGTCTATATCTACATGGACTATATCTATATGGTCTATATCTACATGGTCTATATCTACATGGTCTGGATCTACATGGCCTATATCTATATGGCCTATATCCATATGGTCTATATTTACATGGTCTATATCTACATGGTCTATATCTACATGATCTATATCTACATGGTCTATATCTACATGGTCTATATCTAAATGGTCTATATCTATATGGCCTATATCTACATGGTCTATATCTACATGGTCTATATATACATGGTCTATATCTACATGGTCTATATCTACATGGTCTATATCTACATAGTCTATATCTATATGGTCTATATCTACATGGTCTATATCTACATGGTCTATATCGATATGGCCTATATCTATATGGTCTATATCTACATGGTCTATATCTACATGGTCTATATCTACATGGTCTATATCTACATGGTCTATATCTACATGGTCTGGATCTACATGGTCTATATCTACATGGTCTATATCTACATGGGCTATATCTACATGGCCTATATCTACATGGTCTATATCTATATGGCCTATATCTATATGGTCTATATCTAAATGGTCTATATCTACATGGTCTATATATATATGGTCTATATCTATATGGCCTATATCTATATGGCCTATATCTATATGGTCTATATCTACATGGTCTATATCTACATGGCCTATATCTATATGGCCTATATCTATATGGTCTATATCTACATGGTCTATATCTACATGGTCTATATCTACATGGTCTATATCTATATGGTCTATATCTACATGGTCTATATCTACATGGTCTATATCGATATGGCCTATATCTATATGGTCTATATCTACATGGCCTATATCTACATGGTCTATATCTACATGGTCTATATCTACATGGTCTATATCTACATGGTCTAGATCTACATGGTCTATATCTACATGGCCTATATCTATATGGCCTATATCTATATGGTCTATATCTACATGGTCTATATCTACATGGTCTATATCTACATGGTCTGGATCTATATGGCCTATATCTATATGGTCTATATCTACATGGTCTATATCTACATGGTCTATATCTACATGGGCTATATCTTTATGGTCTATATCTATATGGTCTATGTCTACATGGTCTATATCTACATGGTCTATATCGATATGGCCTATATCTATATGGTCTATATCTACATGGCTTATATCTACATGGTCTATATCTACATGGTCTATATCTACATGGTCTATATTTACATGGTCTATATCTACATGGTCTGGATCTACATGGACTATATCTACATGGTCTATATCTAAAAAGTCTATATCTACATGGTCTGGATCTACATGGTCTATATCTACATGGTCTTTATCTAAATGGTCTGGATCTACATGGTCTATATCTACATGGTCTATTTCTACATGGTCTATATCTACATGGTCTGGATCTACATGGTCTATATCTACATGGTCTATATCTACATGGTCTATATCTACATGGTCTAAATCTATATGGTCTATATCTATATGGCCTATATCTACATGGTCTATATCTACCTAGTCTATATCTACATGGTCTATATCTACATGGTCTATATCTACATGGTCTATATCTATATGGCCTATATCTATATGGTCTATATCTACATGGTCTATATCTACATGGTCTATATCTACATGGTCTGGATCTACATGGTCTATGTCTACATGGTCTATATCTACATGGTCTATATCTTTATGGTCTATATCTATATGGTCTATGTCTACATGGTCTATATCTACATGGTCTATATCGATATGGCCTATATCTATATGGTCTATATCTACATGGCCTATATCTAAATGGTCTATATCTACATGGTCTATATCTACATGGGCTATATCTACATGGTCTGGATCTACATGGTCTATATCTAAATGGTCTATATCTACATGGTCTGGATCTACATGGTCTATATCTACATGGTCTATATCTATATGGTCTATGTCTACATGGTCTATATCTACATGGTCTATATCGATATGTCCTATATCTATATGGTCTATATCTACATGGCCTATATCTACATGGTCTATATCTACATTGTCTATATCTACATGGTCTATATCTACATGGTCTGGATCTACATGGTCTATATCTACATGGTCTATATCTAAATGGTCTATATCTACATGGCCTATATCTAAATGGTCTATATCTACATGGTCTATATCTACATGGTCTAAATCTATATGGTCTATATCTATATGGCCTATATCTACATGGTCTATATCTACCTAGTATATATCTACATGGTCTATATCTACATGGTCTATATCTACATGGTCTATATCTATATGATCTATATCTACATGGTCTATATCTACATGGTCTATATCTACATGGTCTATATATACATGGTCTATATCTATATGGTCTATATCTACATGGTCTGGATCTACATGGTCTATGTCTACATGGTCTATATCTACATGGACTGGATCTACATGGTCTATATCTACATGGTCTATTTCTACATGGTATATATCTACATGGTCTATATCTACATGGTCTATATCTACATGGTCTATATCTACATTGTCTATATCTACATGGTCTAAATCTATATGGCCTATATCTACATGGTCTATATCTACATGGTCTATATCTACATGGTCTATATCTACATGGGCTATATCTACATGGTCTATATCTATATGGTCTATATCTACATGGTCTATATCTACATGGTCTGGATCTACATGGTCTATATCTACATGGACTATATCTACATGGTCTATATCTACATGGTCTATATCTACATGGTCTATATCTACATGGTCTGGATCTACATGGTCTATATCTACATGGTCTTTATCTAAATGGTCTGGATCTACATGGTCTATATCTACATGGTCTATATCTACATGGTCTGGATCTACATGGTCTATATCTACATGGTCTATATCAACATGGTCTATATCTACATGGTCTGGATCTACATGGTCTATATCTACATGGTCTATATCTATATGGTCTATATCTACATGGTCTGGATCTACATGGTCTAAATCTATATGGTCTATATCTATATGGCCTATATCTACATGGTCTTTATCTACCTAGTCTATATCTACATGGTCTATATCTACATGGTCTATATCTACATGGTCTAAATCTATATGGTCTATATCTATATGGCCTATATCTACATGGTCTATATCTACCTATTCTATATCTACATGGTCTATATCTACATGGTCTATATCTACATGGTCTATATCTATATGGCCTATATCTATATGGTCTATATCTACATGGTCTATATCTACATGGTCTATATCTACATGGTCTGGATCTACATGGTCTATGTCTACATGGTCTATATCTACATGGTCTATATCTTTATGGTCTATATCTATATGGTCTATGTCTACATGGTCTATATCTACATGGTCTATATCGATATGGCCTATATCTATATGGTCTATATCTACATGGCCTATATCTACATGGTCTATATCTACATGGTCTATATCTACATGGTCTATATCTACATGGTCTGGATCTACATGGTCTATATCTAAATGGTCTATATCTACATGGTCTGGATCTACATGGTCTATATCTACATGGTCTATATCTATATGGTCTATGTCTACATGGTCTATATCTACATGGTCTATATCGATATGGCCTATATCTATATGGTCTATATCTACATGGCCTATATCTACATGGTCTATATCTACATTGTCTATATCTACATGGTCTATATCTACATGGTCTGGATCTACATGGTCTATATCTACATGGTCTATATCTAAATGGTCGATATCTACATGGCCTATATCTACATGGTCTATATCTACATGGTCTATATCTACATGGTCTAAATCTATATGGTCTATATCTATATGGCCTATATCTACATGGTCTATATCTACCTAGTATATATCTACATGGTCTATATCTACATGGTCTATATCTACATGGTCTATATCTATATGGCCTATATCTATATGGTCTATATCTACATGGTCTATATCTACATGGTCTATATATACATGGTCTATATCTATATGGTCTATATCTACATGGTCTGGATCTACATGGTCTATGTCTACATGGTCTATATCTACATGGACTGGATCTACATGGTCTATATCTACATGGTCTATATCTACATGGTATATATCTACATGGTCTATATCTACATGGACTATATCTACATGGTCTATATCTACATTGTCTATATCTACATGGTCTAAATCTATATGGCCTATATCTACATGGTCTATATCTACATGGTCTATATCTACATGGTCTATATCTACATGGGCTATATCTACATGGTCTATATCTATATGGTCTATATCTAAATGGTCTATATCTACATGGTCTGAATCTACATGGTCTATATCTACATGGACTATATCTACATGGTCTATATCTACATGGTCTATATCTACATGGTCTATATCTACATGGTCTGGATCTACATGGTCTATATCTACATGGTCTTTATCTAAATGGTCTGGATCTACATGGTCTATATCTACATGGTCTATATCTACATGGTCTATATCTACATGGTCTGGATCTACATGGTCTATATCTACATGGTCTATATCTATATGGTCTATATCTACATGGTCTGGATCTACATGGTCTATATCTACATGGTCTATATCAACATGGTCTATATCTACATGGTCTGGATCTACATGGTCTATATCTACATGGTCTATATCTATATGGTCTATATCTACATGGTCTGGATCTACATGGTCTATAGCTACATGATCTATATCTACATGGTCTATATCTACATGGTCTATATCTATATGGTCTATATCTACATGGTCTATATATATGGTCTATATCTACATGATCTATATCTACATGGTCTATATCTACATGGTCTATATCTACATGGTCTATATCTATATGGTCTATATCTACATGGCCTATATCTACATGGTCTATATCTACATGGTCTATATCTACATGGTCTATATCTACATGGTCTATATCTATATGGTCTATATCTATATGGTCTATATCTACATGGTCTATATATATATATGGTTTATATCTACATGGTCTATATCTACATGGTCTATATCTACATGGTCAATATCTACATGGTCTATATCTACATGGTCTATATCTACATGGTCTAAATCTATATGGTCTATATCTATATGGCCTATATCTACATGGTCTATATCTACCTAGTATATATCTACATGGTCTATATCTACATGGTCTATATCTACATGGTCTATATCTATATGGCCTATATCTATATGGTCTATATCTACATGGTCTATATCTACATGGTCTATATATACATGGTCTATATCTATATGGTCTATATCTACATGGTCTGGATCTACATGGTATATGTCTACATGGTCTATATCTACATGGACTGGATCTACATGGTCTATATCTACATGGTCTATATCTACATGGTATATATCTACATGGTCTATATCTACATGGTCTATATCTACATGGTCTATATCTACATGGTCTATATCTACATGGTCTAAATCTATATGGCCTATATCTACATGGTCTATATCTACATGGTCTATATCTACATGGTCTGGATCTACATGGTCTATATCTACATGGTCTATATCTATATGGCCTATATCTACATGGTCTATATCTACCTAGTATATATCTACATGGTCTATATCTACATGGTCTATATCTACATGGTCTATGTCTATATGGCCTATATCTATATGGTCTATATCTACATGGTCTATATCTACATGGTCTATATATACATGGTCTATATCTATATGGTCTATATCTACATGGTCTGGATCTACATGGTCTATGTCTACATGGTCTATATCTACATGGACTGGATCTACATGGTCTATATCTACATGGTCTATATCTACATGGTCTATATCTACATGGACTATATCTACATGGTCTATATCTACATTGTCTATATCTACATGGTCTAAATCTATATGGCCTATATCTACATGGTCTATATCTACATGGTCTATATCTACATGGTCTATATCTACATGGGCTATATCTACATGGTCTATATCTATATGGTCTATTTCTACATGGTCTATATCTACATGGTCTGAATCTACATGGTCTATATCTACATGGACTATATCTACATGGTCTATATCTACATGGTCTATATCTACATGGTCTATATCTACATGGTCTGGATCTACATGGTCTATATCTACATGGTCTTTATCTAAATGGTCTGGATCTACATGGTCTATATCTACATGGTCTATATCTACATGGTCTATATCTACATGGTCTGGATCTACATGGTCTATATCTACATGGTCTATATCTATATGGTCTATATCTACATGGTCTGGATCTACATGGTCTATATCTACATGGTCTATATCAACATGGTCTATATCTACATGGTCTGGATCTACATGGTCTATATCTACATGGTCTATATCTATATGGTCTATATCTACATGGTCTGGATCTACATGGTCTATAGCTACATGATCTATATCTACATGGTCTATATCTACATGGTCTATATCTATATGGTCTATATCTACATGGTCTATATATATGGTCTATATCTACATGATCTATATCTACATGTTCTATATCTACATGGTCTATATCTACATGGTCTATATCTATATGGTCTATATCTACATGGCCTATATCTACATGGTCTATATCTACATGGTCTATATCTACATGGTCTATATCTACATGGTCTATATCTATATGGTCTATATCTATATGGTCTATATCTACATGGTCTATATATATATATGGTTTATATCTACATGGTCTATATCTACATGGTCTATATCTACATGGTCAATATCTACATGGTCTATATCTACATGGTCTATATCTACATGGTCTAAATCTATATGGTCTATATCTATATGGCCTATATCTACATGGTCTATATCTACCTAGTATATATCTACATGGTCTATATCTACATGGTCTATATCTACATGGTCTATATCTATATGGCCTATATCTATATGGTCTATATCTACATGGTCTATATCTACATGGTCTATATATACATGGTCTATATCTATATGGTCTATATCTACATGGTCTGGATCTACATGGTATATGTCTACATGGTCTATATCTACATGGACTGGATCTACATGGTCTATATCTACATGGTCTATATCTACATGGTATATATCTACATGGTCTATATCTACATGGTCTATATCTACATGGTCTATATCTACATGGTCTATATCTACATGGTCTAAATCTATATGGCCTATATCTACATGGTCTATATCTACATGGTCTATATCTACATGGTCTATATCTACATGGCCTATATCTACATGGTCTATATCTATATGGTATATATCTACATGGTCTATATCTACATGGTCTGGATCTACATGGTCTATATCTACATGGACTATATCTACATGGTCTATATCTACATGGTCTATATCTACATGGTCTGGATCTACATGGTCTATATCTACATGGTCTTTATCTAAATGGTCTGGATCTACATGGTCTATATCTACATGGTCTATATCTACATGGTCTATATCTACATGGTCTATATCTACATGGTCTGGATCTACATGGTCTATATCTACATGGTCTATATCTAAATGGTCTTTATCTACATGGTCTGAATCTACATGGTCTATATCTACATGGACTATATCTACATGGTCTATATCTACATGGTCTATATCTACATGGTCTATATCTACATGGTCTGGATCTACATGGTCTATATCTACATGGTCTTTATCTAAATGGTCTGGATCTACATGGTCTATATCTACATGGTCTATATCTACATGGTCTATATCTACATGGTCTGGATCTACATGGTCTATATCTACATGGTCTATATCTATATGGTCTATATCTACATGGTCTGGATCTACATGGTCTATATCTACATGGTCTATATCAACATGGTCTATATCTACATGGTCTGGATCTACATGGTCTATATCTACATGGTCTATATCTACATGGTCTGGATCTACATGGTCTATATCTACATGGTCTATATCTATATGGTCTATATCTACATGGTCTGGATCTACATGGTCTATATCTACATGGTCTATATCAACATGGTCTATATCTACATGGTCTGGATCTACATGGTCTATATCTACATGGCCTATATCTATATGGTCTATATCTACATGGTCTGGATCTACATGGTCTATATCTACATGATCTATATCTACATGGTCTATATCTACATGGTCTATATCTATATGGTCTATATCTACATGGTCTATATATATGGTCTATATCTACATGATCTATATCTACATGGTCTATATCTACATGGTCTATATCTACATGGTCTATATCTATATGGTCTATATCTACATGGCCTATATCTACATGGTCTATATCTACATGGTCTATATCTACATGGTCTATATCTACATGGTCTATATCTATATGGTCTATATCTATATGGTCTATATCTACATGGTCTATATATATATGGTTTATATCTACATGGTCTATATCTACATGGTCTATATCTACATGGTCAATATCTACATGGTCTATATCTACATGGTCTATATCTACATGGTCTAAATCTATATGGTCTATATCTATATGGCCTATATCTACATGGTCTATATCTACCTAGTATATATCTACATGGTCTATATCTACATGGTCTATATCTACATGGTCTATATCTATATGGCCTATATCTATATGGTCTATATCTACATGGTCTATATCTACATGGTCTATATATACATGGTCTATATCTATATGGTCTATATCTACATGGTCTGGATCTACATGGTCTATGTCTACATGGTCTATATCTACATGGACTGGATCTACATGGTCTATATCTACATGGTCTATATCTACATGGTATATATCTACATGGTCTATATCTACATGGTCTATATCTACATGGTCTATATCTACATGGTCTAAATCTATATGGCCTATATCTACATGGTCTATATCTACATGGTCTATATCTACATGGTCTATATCTACATGGTCTATATCTACATGGTCTATATCTATATGGTATATATCTACATGGTCTATATCTACATGGTCTGGATCTACATGGTCTATATCTACATGGACTATATCTACATGGTCTATATCTAAATGGTCTATATCTACATGGTCTGGATCTACATGGTCTATATCTACATGGTCTTTATCTAAATGGTCTGGATCTACATGGTCTATATCTACATGGTCTATATCTACATGGTCTATATCTACATGGTCTGGATCTACATGGTCTATATCTACATGGTCTATATCTAAATGGTCTTTATCTACATGGTCTGGATCTACATGGTCTATATCTACATGGTCTATATCAACATGGTCTATATCTACATGGTCTGGATCTACATGGTCTATATCTACATGTTCTATATCTACATGGTCTATATCTATATGGTCTATATCTACATGGTCTGGATCTACATGGTCTATATCTACATGTTCTATATCTACATGGTCTATATCTACATGGTCTATATCTACATGGTCTGGATCTACATGGTCTATATCTACATGGTCTATATCTACATGGTCTGGATCTATATGGTCTATATCTACATGGTCTATATCTACATGGTCTATATCTACATGGTCTATATCTACATGGTCTATATCTATATGGTCTATATCTACATGGTCTATATATATGGTCTATATCTACATGGTCTATATCTACATGGTCTATATCTACATGGTCTATATCTACATGGTCTATATCTATATGGTCTATATCTACATGGCCTATATCTACATGGTCTATATCTACATGGTCTATATCTACATGGTCTATATCTACATGGTCTATATCTATAATGTCTATATCTACATGGTCTATATATATATATGGTCTATATCTACATTGTCTTTATCTACATGGTCTATATCTACATGGTCAATATCTACATGGTCTATATCTACATGGTCTATATCTACATGGTCTATATCTACATGGTCTATATCTACATGGCCTGGATCTACATGGTCTATATCTATATGGTCTATATCTATATGGTCTATATCTATATGGTCTATATCTACATGGTCTATATCTACATGGTCTATATCTACATGGTCTATATCTATATGGACTATATCTACATGGTCTATATCTACATGGTCTATATCTACATGGTCTATATCTATATGGTCTATATCTACATGGTCTATATCTACATGGTCTGGATCTACATGGTCTATATCGGTATGGCCTATATCTAAATGGTCTATATCTACATGGCCTATATATACATGGTCTATATCTACATGGTCTGGATCTACATGGTCTATATCTACATGGACTATATCTAAATGGTCTATATCTACATGGTCTATATCTACATGGTCTATATCTACATGGTCTGGATCTACATGGGCTATATCTACATGGTCTTTATCTAAATGGTCTGGATCTAAATGGTCTATATCTACATGGTCTATATCTACATGGTCTATATCTACATGGTCTGGATCTACATGGTCTATATCTACATGGGCTATATCTAAATGGTCTATATCTACATGGTCTGGATCTACATGGTCTATATCTACATGATCTATATCTACATGGTCTATATCTACATGGTCTATATCTACATGGTCTGGATCTACATGGTCTATATCTACATGGTCTATATCTACATGGTCTATATCTACATGGTCTATATCTATATGGTCTATATCTATATGGTCTATATCTACATGGTCTATATATATATATGGTTTATATCTACATTGTCTTTATCTACATGGTCTATATCTACATGGTCAATATCTACATGGTCTATATCTACATGGTCTATATCTACATGGTCTATATCTACATGGTCTAAATCTATATGGTCAATATCTATATGGCCTATATCTACATGGTCTATATCTACCTAGTATATATCTACATGGTCTATATCTACATGGTCTATATCTACATGGTCTATATCTATATGGCCTATATCTATATGGTCTATATCTACATGGTCTATATATATATATGGTTTATATCTACATGGTCTATATCTACATGGTCTATATCTACATGGTCAATATCTACATGGTCTATATCTACATGGTCTATATCTACATGGTCTAAATCTATATGGTCTATATCTATATGGCCTATATCTACATGGTCTATATCTACCTAGTATATATCTACATGGTCTATATCTACATGGTCTATATCTACATGGTCTATATCTATATGGCCTATATCTATATGGTCTATATCTACATGGTCTATATCTACATGGTCTATATATACATGGTCTATATCTATATGGTCTATATCTACATGGTCTGGATCTACATGGTATATGTCTACATGGTCTATATCTACATGGACTGGATCTACATGGTCTATATCTACATGGTCTATATCTACATGGTATATATCTACATGGTCTATATCTACATGGTCTATATCTACATGGTCTATATCTACATGGTCTATATCTACATGGTCTAAATCTATATGGCCTATATCTACATGGTCTATATCTACATGGTCTATATCTACATGGTCTATATCTACATGGTCTATATCTACATGGTCTATATCTATATGGTATATATCTACATGGTCTATATCTACATGGTCTGGATCTACATGGTCTATATCTACATGGACTATATCTACATGGTCTATATCTACATGGTCTATATCTACATGGTCTGGATCTACATGGTCTATATCTACATGGTCTTTATCTAAATGGTCTGGATCTACATGGTCTATATCTACATGGTCTATTTCTACATGGTCTATATCTACATGGTCTGGATCTACATGGTCTATATCTACATGGTCTATATCTAAATGGTCTTTATCTACATGGTCTGAATCTACATGGTCTATATCTACATGGACTATATCTACATGGTCTATATCTACATGGTCTATATCTACATGGTCTATATCTACATGGTCTGGATCTACATGGTCTATATCTACATGGTCTTTATCTAAATGGTCTGGATCTACATGGTCTATATCTACATGGTCTATATCTACATGGTCTATATCTACATGGTCTGGATCTACATGGTCTATATCTACATGGTCTATATCTATATGGTCTATATCTACATGGTCTGGATCTACATGGTCTATATCTACATGGTCTATATCAAAATGGTCTATATCTACATGGTCTGGATCTACATGGTCTATATCTACATGGTCTATATCTACATGGTCTGGATCTACATGGTCTATATCTACATGGTCTATATCTATATGGTCTATATCTACATGGTCTGGATCTACATGGTCTATATCTACATGGTCTATATCAACATGGTCTATATCTACATGGTCTGGATCTACATGGTCTATATCTACATGGCCTATATCTATATGGTCTATATCTACATGGTCTGGATCTACATGGTCTATATCTACATGATCTATATCTACATGGTCTATATCTACATGGTCTATATCTATATGGTCTATATCTACATGGTCTATATATATGGTCTATATCTACATGATCTATATCTACATGGTCTATATCTACATGGTCTATATCTACATGGTCTATATCTATATGGTCTATATCTACATGGCCTATATCTACATGGTCTATATCTACATGGTCTATATCTACATGGTCTATATCTACATGGTCTATATCTATATGGTCTATATCTATATGGTCTATATCTACATGGTCTATATATATATATGGTTTATATCTACATGGTCTATATCTACATGGTCTATATCTACATGGTCAATATCTATATGGTCTATATCTACATGGTCTATATCTACATGGTCTAAATCTATATGGTCTATATCTATATGGCCTATATCTACATGGTCTATATCTACCTAGTATATATCTACATGGTCTATATCTACATGGTCTATATCTACATGGTCTATATCTATATGGCCTATATCTATATGGTCTATATCTACATGGTCTATATCTACATGGTCTATATATACATGGTCTATATCTATATGGTCTATATCTACATGGTCTGGATCTACATGGTCTATGTCTACATGGTCTATATCTACATGGACTGGATCTACATGGTCTATATCTACATGGTCTATATCTACATGGTATATATCTACATGGTCTATATCTACATGGTCTATATCTACATGGTCTATATCTACATGGTCTAAATCTATATGGCCTATATCTACATGGTCTATATCTACATGGTCTATATCTACATGGTCTATATCTACATGGTCTATATCTACATGGTCTATATCTATATGGTATATATCTACATGGTCTATATCTACATGGTCTGGATCTACATGGTCTATATCTACATGGACTATATCTACATGGTCTATATCTACATGGTCTATATCTACATGGTCTGGATCTACATGGTCTATATCTACATGGTCTTTATCTAAATGGTCTGGATCTACATGGTCTATATCTACATGGTCTATATCTACATGGTCTATATCTACATGGTCTGGATCTACATGGTCTATATCTACATGGTCTATATCTAAATGGTCTTTATCTACAAGTTCTGGATCTACATGGTCTATATCTACATGGTCTATATCAACATGGTCTATATCTACATGGTCTGGATCTACATGGTCTATATCTACATGTTCTATATCTACATGGTCTATATCTATATGGTCTATATCTACATGGTCTGGATCTACATGGTCTATATCTACATGATCTATATCTACATGGTCTATATCTACATGGTCTATATCTACATGGTCTGGATCTACATGGTCTATATCTACATGGTCTATATCTACATGGTCTGGATCTATATGGTCTATATCTACATGGTCTATATCTACATGGTCTATATCTACATGGTCTATATCTACATGGTCTATATCTATATGGTCTATATCTACATGGTCTATATATATGGTCTATATCTACATGGTCTATATCTACATGGTCTATATCTACATGGTCTATATCTACATGGTCTATATCTATATGGTCTATATCTACATGGCCTATATCTACATGGTCTATATCTACATGGTCTATATCTACATGGTCTATATCTACATGGTCTATATCTATAATGTCTATATCTACATGGTCTATATATATATATGGTCTATATCTACATTGTCTTTATCTACATGGTCTATATCTACATGGTCAATATCTACATGGTCTATATCTACATGGTCTATATCTACATGGTCTATATCTACATGGTCTATATCTACATGGTCTATATCTATATGGTCTATATCTATATGGTCTATATCTATATGGTCTATATCTACATGGTCTATATCTACATGGTCTATATCTACATGGTCTATATCTATATGGACTATATCTACATGGTCTATATCTACATGGTCTATATCTACATGGTCTATATCTATATGGTCTATATCTACATGGTCTATATCTACATGGTCTGGATCTACATGGTCTATATCGGTATGGCCTATATCTAAATGGTCTATATCTACATGGCCTATATATACATGGTCTATATCTACATGGTCTGGATCTACATGGTCTATATCTACATGGACTATATCTAAATGGTCTATATCTACATGGTCTATATCTACATGGTCTATATCTAAATGGTCTTGATCTACATGGGCTATATCTACATGGTCTTTATCTAAATGGTCTGGATCTAAATGGTCTATATCTACATGGTCTATATCTACATGGTCTGGATCTACATGGTCTATATCTACATGGGCTATATCTAAATGGTCTATATCTACATGGTCTGGATCTACATGGTCTATATCTACATGATCTATATCTACATGGTCTATATCTACATGGTCTATATCTACATGGTCTGGATCTACATGGTCTATATCTACATGGTCTATATCTACATGGTCTATATCTACATGGTCTATATCTATATGGCCTATATCTATATGGTCTATATCTACATGGTCTATATATATATATGGTTTATATCTACATTGTCTTTATCTACATGGTCTATATCTACATGGTCAATATCTACATGGTCTATATCTACATGGTCTATATCTACATGGTCTATATCTACATGGTCTAAATCTATATGGTCAATATCTATATGGCCTATATCTACATGGTCTATATCTACCTAGTATATATCTACATGGTCTATATCTACATGGTCTATATCTACATGGTCTATATCTATATGGCCTATATCTATATGGTCTATATCTACATGGTCTGGATCTACATGTTCTATATCTACATGGTCTATATCTACATGATCTATATCTACATGGTCTATATCTACATGGTCTATATCTACATGGTCTGGATCTACATGGTCTATATCTACATGGTCTATATCTACATGGTCTGTATCTACATGGTCTATGTCTACATGGTCTATATCTACATGGAATGGATCTACATTGTCTATATCTACATGGTCTATATCTACATGGTATATATCTAAATGGTCTATATCTACATGGTCTATATCTACATGGTCTATATCTACATGGTCTATATCTACATGGTCTAAATCTATATGGCCTATATCTACATGGTCTATATCTACATGGTCTATATCTACATGGTCTATATCTACATGGTCTATATCTACATGGTCTATATCTATATGGTATATATCTACATGGTCTATATCTACATGGTCTGGATCTACATGGTCTATATCTACATGGACTATATCTACATGGTCTATATCTACATGGTCTATATCTACATGGTCTGGATCTACATGGTCTATATCTACATGGTCTTTATCTAAATGGTCTGGATCTACATGGTCTATATCTACATGGTCTATATCTACATGGTCTATATCTACATGGTCTGGATCTACATGGTCTATATCTAAATGGTCTTTATCTACATGGTCTGGATCTACATGGTCTATATCTACATGGTCTATATCTACATGGTCTGGATCTACATGGTCTATATCTACATTGTCTATATCTACATGGTCTATATCTATATGGACTATATCTACATGGTCTGGATCTACATGGTCTATATCTACATGATCTATATCTACATGGTCTATATCTACATGGTCTATATCTACATGGTCTGGATCTACATGGTCTATATCTACATGGTCTATATCTACATGGTCTGGATCTATATGGTCTATATCTATATGGTCTATATCTACATGGTCTATATCTACATGGTCTATATCTACATGGTCTATATCTATATGGTCTATATCTACATGGTCTATATATATGGTCTATATCTACATGGTCTATATCTACATGGTCTATATCTACATGGTCTATATCTACATGGTCTATATCTATATGGTCTATATCTACATGGCCTATATCTACATGGTCTATATCTACATGGTCTATATCTACATGGTCTATATCTACATGGTCTATATCTATAATGTCTATATCTACATGGTCTATATATATATATGGTCTATATCTACATTGTCTTTATCTACATGGTCTATATCTACATGGTCAATATCTACATGGTCTATATCTACATGGTCTATATCTACATGGTCTATATCTACATGGTCTATATCTACATTGTCTGGATCTACATGGTCTATATCTATATGGTCTATATCTATATGGTCTATATCTAAATGGTCTATATCTATATGGTCTATATCTACATGGTCTATATCTACATGGTCTATATCTACATGGTCTATATCTATATGGACTATATCTACATGGTCTATATCTACATGGTCTATATCTACATGGTCTATATCTATATGGTCTATATCTACATGGTCTATATCTACATGGTCTGGATCTACATGGTCTATATCGATATGGCCTATATCTAAATGGTTTATATCTACATGGCCTATATATACATGGTCTATATCTACATGGTCTGGATCTACATGGTCTATATCTACATGGACTATATCTAAATGGTCTATATCTACATGGTCTATATCTACATGGTCTATATCTACATGGTCTGGATCTACATGGGCTATATCTAAATGGTCTTTATCTAAATGGTCTGGATCTAAATGGTCTATATCTACATGGTCTATATCTACATGGTCTATATCTACATGGTCTGGATCTACATGGTCTATATCTACATGGGCTATATCTAAATGGTCTATATCTACATGGTCTGGATCTACATGGTCTATATCTACATGGTCTATATCAACATGGTCTATATCTACATGGTCTGGATCTACATGGTCTATATCTACATGGTCTGTATCTACATGGTCTATATCTATATGGTCTATATTTACATGGTCTGGATCTACATGGTCTATATCTACATGATCTATATCTACATGGTCTATATCTACATGGTCTATATCTACATGGTCTGGATCTACATGGTCTATATCTACATGGTCTATATCTACATGGTCTATATCTACATGGTCTATATATATATGGTCTATATCTATATGGTCTATATCTACATGGTCTATATATATATATGGTTTATATCTACATTGTCTTTATCTACATGGTCTATATCTACATGGTCAATATCTACATGGTCTATATCTACATGGTCTATATCTACATGGTCTATATCTACATGGTCTAAATCTATATGGTCTATATCTATGTGGCCTATATCTACATGGTCTATATCTACCTAGTATATATCTACATGGTCTATATCTACATGGTCTATATCTACATGGTCTATATCTATATGGCCTATATCTATATGGTCTATATCTACATGGTCTGGATCTACATGTTCTATATCTACATGGTCTATATCTACATGATCTATATCTACATGGTCTATATCTACATGGTCTATATCTACATGGTCTGGATCTACATGGTCTATATCTACATGGTCTATATCTACATGTTCTGGATCTACATGGTCTATATCTACATGGACTATATCTACATGGTCTATATCTACATGGTCTATATCTACATGGTCTATATCTACATGGTCTGGATCTACATGGTCTATATCTACATGGTCTTTATCTAAATGATCTGGATCTACATGGTCTATATCTACATGGTCTATATCTACATGGTCTATATCTACATGGTCTGGATCTACATGGTCTATATCTACATGGTCTATATCTATATGGTCTATATCTACATGGTCTGGATCTACATGGTCTATATCTACATGGTCTATATCAACATGGTCTATATCTACATGGTCTGGATCTACATGGTCTATATCTACATGGTCTATATCTACATGGTCTATATCTATATGGTCTATATCTACATGGTCTGGATCTACATGGTCTATATCTACATGATCTATATCTACATGGTCTATATCTACATGGTCTATATCTACATGGTCTGGATCTACATGGTCTATATCTACATGGTCTATATCTACATGGTCTGGATCTATATGGTCTATATCTACATGGCCTATATCTACATGGTCTATATCTACATGGTCTATATCTACATGGTCTATATCTAAATGGTCTATATCTATATGGTCTATATCTACATGGTCTATATATATGGTCTATATATATGGTCTATATCTACATGGTCTATATCTACATGGTCTATATCTACATGGTCTATATCTATATGGTCTATATCTACATGGCCTATATCTACATGGTCTATATCTACATGGTCTATATCTACATGGTCTATATCTACATGGTCTATATCTATAATGTCTATATCTACATGGTCTATATATATATGGTCTATATCTACATTGTCTTTATCTACATGGTCTATATCTACATGGTCAATATCTACATGGTCTATATCTACATGGTCTATATCTACATGGTCTATATCTACATGGTCTATATCTACATGGTCTGGATCTACATGGTCTATATCTATATGGTCTATATCTATATGGTCTATATCTAAATGGTCTATATCTATATGGTCTATATCTACATGGTCTATATCTACATGGTCTATATCTACATGGTCTATATCTATATGGTCTATATCTACATGGTCTATATCTACATGGTCTATACCTACATGGTCTATATCTATATGGTCTATATCTACATGGTCTATATCTACATGGTCTGGATCTACATGGTCTATATCGATATGGCCTATATCTATATGGTCTATATCTACATGGCCTATATCTACATGGTCTATATCTACATGGTCTGGATCTACATGGTCTATATCTACATGGACTATATCTACATGGTCTATATCTACATGGTCTATATCTACATGGTCTATATCTATATGGTCTGGATCTACATGGTCTATATGTACATGGTCTTTATCTACATGGTCTGGATCTACATGGTCTATATCTACATGGTCTATATCTATATGGTATATATCTACATGTTCTATATATATATGGTCTATATCTACATGGTCTATATCTACATGGTCTATATCTACATTGTCTAGATCTACATGGTCTATATCTACATGGTCTATATCTATATGGTCTATATCTACATGGTCTATATCTACATGGTCTATATCTACATGGTCTATATCTACATGGTCTATATCTATATGGTCTATATCTACATGGTCTATATCTACATGGTCTATATCTACATGGTCTATATCTACATGGTCTATATCTATATGGTCTATATCTACATGGTCTATATCTACATGGTCTAGATCTACATGGTCTATATCTACATGGGCTATATCTACATGGTCTATATCTACATGGTCTATATCTACATGGTCTATATATATATATGGTCTATATCTACATGGCCTATATCTACAAGGTCTATATCTACATGGTCTGGATCTACATGGTCTATATCTACATGGTCTATATCTACATGGTCTATATCTATATGGTCTATATCTACATGGCCTATATCTACATGGTCTATATCTACATGGTCTATATCTACATGGGCTATATCTACATGGTCTGGATCTACATGGCCTATATCTACATGGTCTATATCTACATGGTATATATCTTTATGGTCTATATCTACATGGCCTATATCTACATGGTCTGGATCTATGTGGTCTATATCTATATGGTCTGGATGTACAAATACTATTTGTATGATATTGTGGAACTTTGTCCCTACTGGTGAAGTTTGCAATGACAGCTTCAGTACAGAAGGTCTTTGCACCGTTTGGCCTCGATGAGACTCCAGGATATGAAGAGCCGGACACAGATCAGAAATCAATTAATCACAAGAAAGCTTCACAATAAAACTATAACTAATAATGTACTTATTGTATTTATTGTCCTTGGTTCAAGTATGTCACCATTAACATATTGTTTAACTTGTCTTTTTGTATTGCATCACCTCACTCCAGAGATGATCACAACAGTGAAACAGCTCATCGGTGTAACTGCTAAACACAGGTGACATTGTGCGGATGCTATATTATCAAATATTAAATAGTGAAAACGTAGCTACAACGCTTAAGAGTCAAAAACCACACAGTTGACAGATTAAATAAATCCAATAAGACACAACCCTCTTGCATAATTTTACCAAATGACTGTTAACATAAACTGTGTCCTCGGGGTCAAGAGAGACTCAGACGGAGGCTGATGAGCTCTTAAACCTGCTCTATCAGTCACGGTGGCTGGGAGCTGATACGCTGCATGCAAAACAGACATGTTAAAACTCCATTAACAGGCATTAAAGTGTGGAACGCTGCCTAATCAAGCACGGCTGTTGAGAGCCGTTTGCTCCAGGAATCAACCCTTCCTTCGACACTCTGAGGGAAGCAGAAAGCAGCAAAGCAGAAAATGCTTATTTAGCACAACTAAAGGAGACAGGCTGCAGTAATGCTTCTAACAGTAAATGTGTTCATTTTTTTTGCTTTTTTGAGCGATGGGGAGAACATTTCCTCCGGTTGAGGAAAACCTGAAAAGAAAATTGTTACCTGAACAGTACTCTGGGTAATTATTCTTGATTCCCCTCAGTTACGTGAGTTGTGAGATTGTACATGTACAGTATTTGTAGCCTACATTATGCAGAGGCCTCATGCCCGTAGGGGGGCACAGGGGCACGTGCGCCATCAGATGTGTCCTGCAAAAAAATAAAAGTTAACAAAATACATTTTTGTTGTTTCTCTGTGATACTACTAGCCACCTATACATTTTATGAAGTTGGCTTTAGCTTGCCCAGATAGGTTCCCAATCTCCCAACCTACCAAGAAGCCATTTCAGGCTACCAATCAAGTTAGAGAAGCTAACTTGTCTAACTACAGGTAACTGGCAAAATAAAGGAAACACCAACATAAAGTGTCTTAGTAGGGCGTTGGGCCACCACGAGCCACCAGAACAGCTTCAATATACCTTGGTATAGATTCTACAAGTGTCTGGAACTCTATTGGAGGGATGTGACATCATTCTTCCATGAGAAATTCCATCATTTGGTGTTTTGTTGATTGTGGTGGAAAACACTGTCTCAGGCGCCGCTCCAAAATCTCCAATAAGTGTTCAATTGGGTTGAGATCTGGTGACTGAGACGGCCATGGCATATGGTTTACATAGTTTTCATGCTCATCAAACCATTCAGTGACCACTCGTGCCCTGTGGATGGGGGCATTGTCATCCTATGGGGGCATAGCCATGGTAGCCAATTTAATGACCAAAATAATGTCCTGCACAGCATTTTTATACATGACCCTAAGCATGATGGGATGTTAACTTCTTAATTAACTCAGCAACCATACCTGTGTTGAAGCACCCAATTTCCATATAAAGTACTTTGTATCCCTCATTTACTAAAGTATTTCCATTATTTTGGCAGTGTTATATAGCTAGCATGCCTGCTGGCAAGGTTGGTAGACTTTGGAAATGCAAGCAATAACTAAATGTAGTGAATAAGACTCTCATTCCTTTCATTATTTTACCCAGATTTGAGCAGAGATGCAGAGAAGCATATTTAGTTTCTTTATGCTATTGTTTTTTCTACAAGCCGAGAGGAGACAGCACCAGCCTGACACAGGGGAGAGGAGACAGCACCAGCCTGACACCATGGAGAGGAGACAGCACCAGCCTGACACAGGGGAGATGAGACAGCACCAGCCTTACACAGAGGAGAGGAGACAGCACCAGCCTTACACAGGGGAGAGGAGACAGCACCAGCCTGACACAGGGGAGAGGAGACAGCACCAGCCTTACACAGGGGAGAGGAGACAGCACCAGCCTGACACAGGGGAGAGGAGACAGCACCAGCCTTACACAGGGGAGAGGAGACAGCACCAGCCTGACACAGGGGAGAGGAGACAGCACCAGCCTGACACAGGGGAGAGGAGACAGCACCAGCCTGACACAGGGGAGAGGAGACAGCACCAGCCTGACACAGGGGAGAGGGGACAGCACCAGCCTTAGACAGAGGAGAGGAGACAGCACCAGCCTTAGACAGAGGAGAGGAGACAGCACCAGCCTTACACAGGGGAGAGGAGACAGCACCAGCCTGACACCATGGAGAGGAGACAGCACCAGCCTGACACAGGGGAGATGAGACAGCACCAGCCTTACACAGAGGAGAGGAGACAGCACCAGCCTTACACAGGGGAGAGGAGACAGCACCAGCCTGACACAGGGGAGAGGAGACAGCACCAGCCTTACACAGGGGAGAGGAGACAGCACCAGCCTGACACAGGGGAGAGGAGACAGCACCAGCCTTACACAGGGGAGAGGAGACAGCACCAGCCTGACACAGGGGAGAGGAGACAGCACCAGCCTGACACAGGGGAGAGGAGACAGCACCAGCCTGAAACAGGGGAGAGGGGACAGCACCAGCCTTAGACAGGGGAGAGGAGACAGCACCAGCCTTAGACAGAGGAGAGGAGACAGCACCAGCCTTACACAGGGGAGAGGAGACAGCACCAGCCTGACACCATGGAGAGGAGACAGCACCAGCCTGACACAGGGGAGATGAGACAGCACCAGCCTTACACAGAGGAGAGGAGACAGCACCAGCCTGACACAGGGGAGAGGAGACAGCACCAGCCTTACACAGGGGAGAGGAGACAGCACCAGCCTGACACAGGGGAGAGGAGACAGCACCAGCCTGACACAGGGGAGAGGAGACAGCACCAGCCTGACACAGGGGAGAGGGGACAGCACCAGCCTTAGACAGAGGAGAGGAGACAGCACCAGCCTTACACAGGGGAGAGGAGACAGCACCAGCCTGACACAGAGGAGAGGAGACAGCACCAGCCTTAGACAGAGGAGAGGAGACAGCACCAGCCTTAGACAGAGGAGAGGAGACAGCACCAGCCTGACACAGGGGAGAGGGGACAGCACCAGCCTGACACAGGGGAGAGGAGACAGCACCAGCCTGACACAGGGGAGAGGAGACAGCACCAGCCTGACACAGGGGAGAGGAGACAGCACCAGCCTTACACAGGGGAGAGGAGACAGCACCAGCCTTACACAGGGGAGAGGAGACAGCACCAGCCTTAGACAGAGGAGAGGAGACAGCACCAGCCTGACACAGGGGAGAGGAGACAGCACCAGCCTTAGACAGAGGAGAGGAGACAGCACCAGCCTTAGACAGAGGAGAGGAGACAGCACCAGCCTTAGACAGAGGAGAGGAGACAGCACCAGCCTTAGACAGAGGAGAGGAGGCATCATAACAGTTGCTATGCTGCTGTTGATGGGATCAGGTTAGGGCTGCTCTGCATCCCTGAGAAGGTATTTTAATTATCTCTCCCGGGGTTTGTTTACAGTTTGATTGCCTGGGTGGGACATGGTGGGTGATCACACACTGCAGATGAGGAACAACGGGAATGTAATTCTGCTTTGAAAGTCGATTCACTTGTAACCTCACTTTTGAGACAATGGCCCGTGAAGGTTTTGGTGCACCAACTGGAGATCTCTTCTTTGTCTACACCCATTCAGCATCGTTCACACCCTCTTAAGCCTTAGCCCCACCCATCTCTTTAAGGATTCACATGTGAGGCCACTCTTTTGGTGAGTAAGACATTTAAGCGTGTTAACCCTCGCAAGGCTGCCGGCCCAGACGACATCCCTAGCCACGTCCTCAGAGCATGCGCAGACCAGCTGGCTGGTGTGTTTACGGACATGTTCAATATCTCCATATCCCAGTCTGCTGACCCCACCTGCTTCAATATGGCCACCATTGTTCCTGTACCCAAGAAAGCAAAGGTAACTGATCTAAATGACTATCGCCCCGTAGCACTCACTTCTGTCATCATGAAGTGCTTTGAGAGGCTAGTTAAAGATCATATCACCTCTACTTTACCTGTCACCCTAGACCCACTTCAATTTGCCTACCGCCCCAATAGATGCACAGACGATGCAATCGCCATCGCACTGCACACTGCCCTCTCCCATCTGGACAAGAGGAATACCTATGTACAGTGGGGAAAACAATTATTTAGTCAGCCACCAATTGTGCAAGTTCTCCCACTTAAAAAGATGAGAGAGGCCTGTAATTTTAATCATAGGTAAACGTCAACTATGACAGACAAAATGCGAGAAAAAAAATCCAGAAAATCACATTGTAGAATTTTTTATGAATTTATTTGCAAATTATGGTGGAAAATAAGTATTTGGTCAATGACAAAAGTTTCTCAATACTTTGTTATATACCCTTTGTTGGCAATGACACAGGTCAAACTTTTTCTGTAAGTCTTCACAAGGTTTTCACACACTGTTGCTGGTATTTTGGCCCATTCCTCCATGCAGATCTCCTCTAGAGCAGTGATGTATTGGGGCTGTCGCTGGGCAACACAGACTTTCAACTCCCTCCAAAGATTTTCTATGGGGTTGAGATCTGGAGACTGGCTAGGCCACTCCAGGACCTTGAAATGCTTCTTACGAAGCCACTCCTTCGTTGCCCGGGCGGTGTGTTTGGGATCGTTGTCATGCTGAAAGACCCAGCCACGTTTCATCTTCAATGCCCTTGCTGATGGAAGGAGGTTTTCACTCAAAATCTCACGATACATGGCCCCATTCATTCTTTCCTTTACATGGATCAGTCGTCCTGGTCCCTTTGCAGAAAAACAGCCCCAAAGCATGATGTTTCCACCCCCATGCTTCACAGTAGGTATGGGATTCTTTGGATGAAACTCAGCATTCTTTGTCCTCCAAACACGACGAGTTGAGTTCTTACCAAAAAGTTATATTTTGGTTTCATCTGACCATATGACATTCTCCCAATCCTCTTCTGGATCATCCAAATGCACTCTAGCAAACTTCAGACGGGCCTGGACATGTACTGGCTTAAGCAGGGGGACACGTCTGGCACTGCAGGATTTGAGTCCCTGGCGGCGTAGTGTGTTACTGATGGTAGGCTTTGTTACTTTGGTCCCAGCTCTCTGCAGGTCATTCACTAGGTCCCCCCGTGTGGTTCTGGGATTTTTGCTCACCGTTCTTGTGATCATTTTGACCCCACGGGGTGAGATCTTGCGTGGAGCCCCAGATCGAGGGAGATTATCAGTGGTCTTGTACGTCTTCCATTTCCTAATAATTGCTCCCACAGTTGATTTTTTCAAACCAAGCTGCTTACCTATTGCAGATTCAGTCTTCCCAGCCTGGTGCAGGTCTACAATTTTGTTTCTGGTGTCCTTTGACAGCTCTTTGGTCTTGGCCATAGTGGAGTTTGGAGTGTGACTGTTTGAGGTTGTGGACAGGTGTCTTTTATACTGATAACAAGTTCAAACAGGTGCCATTAATACAGGTAACAAGTGGAGGACAGAGGAGCCTCTTAAAGAAGAAGTTACAGGTCTGTGAAAGCCAGAAATCTTGCTTGTTTGTAGGTGACCAAATACTTATTTTCCACCATAATTTGCAAATAAATTCATAAAAAATCCGACAATGTGATTTTCTGGATTTTTTTTCTTCTCATTTTGTCTGTCATAGTTGACGTGTACCTATGATGAAAATTACAGGCCTCTCTCATCTTTTTAAGTGGGACAACTTGCACAATTGGTGGCTGACTAAATACTTTTTTCCCCACTGTAAGAATGCTGTTCATTGACAATAGCTCAGCATTCAACACCATAGTACCTTCCAAGCTCATCATCAAGCTTGAGTCCCTGGGTCTGAACCCCGCCCTGTGCAATGGGTCCTGGACTTCCTGACAGGTCGCCCCCAGGTGGTGAAGGAAGGAAACAACTCCTCCACTTCGCTGATCCTCAACACAGGGGCCCCACAAGGGTGTGTGCTCAGCCCCCTCCTGTACTCCCTGTTCGCCCATGACTGCGTGACCACACACGCATCCAACTCAATCATCTAGTTTGCAGACGACACAACAGTAGTAGGCCTGATTACCAACAATGACGAAACAGCCTACAGGGAGGAGGTGAGGGCCCTGGCGGAGTGGTGCCAGCAAAATAACCTCTCCCTCAACGTCAACAAAACAAAGGAGCTGATCGTGGACTTCAGGAAACAGCAGAGAGAGCACGCCTCTATCCACATCGATGGTACCGCAGTGGAGAAGGTGGACAGCTTCAAGTTCCTCGGGTGTACACATCACTGACAATCGGAAATGGTCCACCCACACAGACAGTGTGGTGAAGAAGGCTCAACAGCGCCTCTTCAATCTCAGGAGGCTGAAGAAATTAGTCTTGGCCCCTCACAAAACTTTTACAGATGGACAATTGAGATCATCCTGTCGGGCTGTATCACCGCTTGGTACGGCAACTGCACCGCCCACAACTGCAGGGCTCTCCAGAGGGTGGGGCGGTCTGCCCAACACATCCAGGACACCTACAGCATCCGATGTCACAGGAAGGCCAAAATGATCATCAAGGACATCAACCAACAGAGCCACAGCCTGTTCACCCCGCTATCATCCAGAATGCGAGGTCAGTACAGGTGCATCAAAACTGGGACCGAGAGACTGAAAAACAGCTTCTATCTCAAGGCCATCAGACTGTTAAATAGCCATCACTAGCCGGCTACCACCCGGTTACGCAACCCTGCACATTAGAGGTTGATGCCCTATATACATAGACATGGAATCACTGGTCACTTTAATAATGGAACACTAGTCACTTGAATAATGTTTACATACTGCTTTACTCATTTCATATGTATATCCTGTATTCTATTCTACTATATTTTTGTCAATGCCACTCCGACATTGCTCATCCTAATATTTCTTACTTCCATTCTTTTACTTTTAGATGTGTGTGTATTGTTGTGAATTGTTAGATACTACTGCACTGTTGGAGCTAGGAACACAAGCATTTCGCTACACCCACAATAACATCTGCTAAACATGTGTATGTGACCAATAAAATTTGATTTGATTTGATTTTTGTTTAGTCATTTAGCCAGCTAGCAAACTAAACAATGAAATGCTCCGTTCAAACAACTGGGAACTCGGAAAAACACGAGCTCCAACTAGGAAAAATCTGGTCATGGCTCACATCAACACCATTATCCCAGAAACCCTAGACCCACTCCAATTTGCATACCGCCCCAACAGATCCACAGATAATGCAATCTCTATTGCACTCCACACTGCCCTTTCACACCTGGACTAGAGGAACACCTGCGTGAGAATGCTATTCATTGACTACAGCTCAGCGTTCAACACCATAGTGCCCTCAAAGCTCATCACTAAGCTAAGGATCCTGGGACTAAACACCTCCCTCTGCAACTGGATCCTGGACTTCCTGACGGGCCGCCCCCAGGTGGTAAGGGTAGGTAACAACACGTCTGCCACACTGATCCTCAACACGGGGGCCCCTCAGGGGTGCGTGCTCAGTCCCCTCCTGTACTCCCTGTTCACCCATGACTGCATTGCCAGGCACGACTCCAACACCATCATTAAGTTTGCCGACGACACAACAGTGGTAGGCCTGATCACCGACAACGATGAGACAGCCTATAGGGAGGAGGTCAGAGACCTGGCCGTGTGGTGCCAGAATAACAACCTCTCCCTCAACGTGACCAAGACAAAGGAGATGATTGTGGACTACAGGAAAAAAAAGAGGACTGAGCATGCCCCCATTCTCATCGACAGGGCTGTAGTGGAACAGATTGAGAGCTTCAAGTTCCTTGGTGTCCACATCACCAACAAACTATCATGGTCCAAACACACCAAGACAGTCGTGAAGAGGGCACGACAAAGCCTATTCCACCTCAGAAGACTGAAAAGATTTGGCATGGGTCCTCAGATCCTCAAAAAATTCTACAGCTGCACCATTGAGAGCATCCTGACTGGTTGCATCACCGCCTGGTATGGCAACTGCTTGGCCTCCGACTGCAAGGCACTACAAAGGGTAGTGCGAATGGCCCAGTACATCACTGGGGCCAAGCATCCAGGCTCTGCTGTAGCCGGCCGCAACCGGGACCGGGAGACCAATGGGGCGGCGCACAATTGGCCCAGCGTCGTCCAGGGTAGGGGAGGGAATGGCCGGCAGGGAGGTAGTTCAGTTGGTAGAGCATGGCGTTTGCAACGCCAGGGTTGAGGGTTCGATTCCCATGGGGTATGAAAATTAAAAAGAATAATGTATGCCCTAACTGTAAGTCGCTCTGGATAAGAGCGTCTGCCAAATGACGTAAATGTAATGTAATGCATCCTGCCATCCAGGACCTCTATACCAGGTGGTGTCAGAGGAAGGCCCTCAAAATTGTCAAAGACTCCAGCCACCCTAGTCATAGAATGTTCTCTCTGCTACCGCACAGCAAGCGGTACCGGAGCGCCAAGTCTAGGTCCAAAAGACTTCTCAACAGCTTCTACCCCCAATCCATAAGACTCCTGAACAGCTAATCATGGCTCCCGGACTATTTGCACTGCCCCCCCACCCCATTTTTCTTCGCTGCTGCTACTCTGTACATTTTTTATTCAATTTAACTCTACCCACATGTACATATTACTTCAACTACCTCAACTAGCCGGTGCCCCCGCACATTGACTCTCCACCGGTACCCCCCTGTATATATAGCCTCCCTACTGTTTTTTTTTGTTGTTGTTGAAATTCTCTACACTTTTTTGTTGTTGTTTTATTTTACTTTTGTATAAAAAATAAATGCACTGTTGGTTAAGGGCTGTAAGTAAGCATTTCACTGTAATGTCTGCACTACGTTCTTATAGTCGCTGTGGGGACGAAATTGTCTATGCACTTATTGATGAAGCCTGTGACTACCCTAAACAAATCTCATTCTGTACTAGCAAACCATTCTTGCTTCGTCCGACCACTTCTGTACTGAGCCCATCACTGGTACTTCCTGTTTAAGGTTATTTCTTTTGTATTTTTTTTTTGATGGGGTAGATCAGCTTTAATATTTCAGATAGATTGTAACTTCCATCAATGTAATTGTCTGCATCACTTCCAATCCCCCATATGTTTTTATTCTCGCAAATTTATATATATATATATATATACACACATACACATACACACATACACATACATACACACACATATACTTTTTTAAATTATATTTTCCTTCATTACTTTCCAACCCCACCACCTCTTCCCCAATTGGAGTAAACTAGTGAACAACAACGCTTAGGCTCCATTCAACATCTCCCATCTATCTATCTCTTTTTCTTATTTTCTTATTTTCTTTTTTTTGGGGGGGGGGGGGGTAGATCAGCTTAATATTGCAGATAGATTGTAACTTCCATCAATGTAATTGTCTGCATCACTTCCAATCCCCCATGTTTTTTATATACAGTGGGGAGAACAAGTATTTGATACACTGCCATTTTTGTAGGTTTTCCTACTTACAAAGCATGTAGAGGTCTGTCATTTTTATCATAGGTACACTTCAAATGTGAGAGACGGAATCTAAAACAAAAATCCAGAAAATCACATTGTATGATTTTTAAGTAATCAATTTGCATTTTATTGCATGACATAAGTATTTGATATATCAGAAAAGCAGAACTTAATATTTGGTACAAAAACCTTTGTTTGCAATTACAGAGATCATACGTTTCCTGTAGGTCTTGACAAGGTTTGCACACACTGCAGCAGGGATTTTGGCCCACTCCTCCATACAGACCTTCTCCAGATCCTTCAGGTTTCAGGGCTGTCGCTGGGCAATACAGACTTTCAGCTCCCTCCAAAGATTTTCTATTGGGTTCAGGTCTGGAGACTGGCTAGGCCACTCCAGGACCTTGAGATGCTTCTTACGGAGCCACTCCTTAGTTGCCCTGGCTGTGTGTTTCGGGTCGTTGTCATGCTGGAAGACCCAGCCATGACCCATCTTCAATGCTCTTACTGAGGGAAGGAGGTTGTTGGCCAAGATCTCGCGATACATGGCCCCATCCATCCTTCCCTCAATACGGTGCAGTCGTCCTGTCCCCTTTGCAGAAAAGCATCCCCAAAGAATGATGTTTCCACCTCCATGCTTCACGGTTGGGATGGTGTTCTCGGGGTTGTACTCATCCTTCTTCTTCCTCCAAACACGGCGAGTGGAGTTTAGACCAAAAAGCTCTATTTTTGTCTCATCAGACCACATGACCTTCTCCCATTCCTCCTCTGGATCATCCAGATGGTCATTGGCAAACTTCAGATGGGCCTGGACATGCGCTGGCTTGAGCAGGGGGACTTGCGTGCGCTGCAGGATTTTAATCCATGATGGCGTAGTGTGTTACTAATGGTTTTCTTTGAGACTGTGGTCCCAGCTCTCTTCAGGTCATTGACCAGGTCCTGCCGTGTAGTTCTGGGCTGATCCCTCACCTTCCTCATGATCATTGATGCCCCACAAAGTGAGATCTTGCATGGAGCCCCAGACCGAGGTTGATTGACGGTCATCTTGAACTTCTTCTATTTTCTAATAATTGCGCCAACAGTTGTTGCCTTCTCACCTAGCTGCTTGCCTATTGTCTTGTAGCCCATCCCAGCCTTGTGTAGGTCTACAATTTTATCCCTGATGTCCTTACACAGCTCTCTGGTCTTGGCCATTGTGGAGAGGTTGGAGTCTGTTTGATTGAGTGTGTGGACAGGTGTCTTTTATACAGGTAACGAGTTCAAACAGGTGCAGTTAATACAGGTAATGGGTAGAGAACAGGAGGGCTTATTAAAGAAAAACGAACCGGTCTGTGAGACCCGGAATTCTTACTGGTTGGTAGGTGATCAAATACTTATGTCATGCAATAAAATGCAAATTAATTACTTAAAAATCATACAATGTGATTTTCTGGATTTTTGTTTTAGATTCCGTCTCTCACAGTTGAAGTGTACCTATGATAAAAATTACAGACCTCTACATGCTTTGTAAGTAGGAAAACCTGCAGAATCGGCAGTGTATCAAATACTTGTTCTCCCCACTGTATATACTCCCCTTTATTATTTTTCAAACCCGCCATCCTTTCCCTACTTGGGGTAAATTAGTGAACAACAATGCCCAGGCCTCTACTTCCAGCCTATACTTACTATCTACATTTTATGGACACAGTCAATTTTACAATAATTCTATTTTATTTGTTTTTGCTCCTGAACTTCTTCTACTCTCAACCTCTCCGATCATTTTCATGATGTCCATCCGGTTTGCTTCTATAAGCCATATCTTTCTAACTGTGCTCTTTCCCAAAAGCTCCCAACATACAACCTATATACTTATTATGGACACAGTCTGCTTACATTACTAGTTATCTTCTTATTATTTGTTGTTATTTGTTATTGGTCCCATCCTTCAACTCTATTCAATACCTCCCATCTATCTCTTAACACCATCCATATAGGATTTCTATTTGCCATATATATTTCAACCGTACTGTGATGTTTTACAAAAGTTCTGAACCTTTTTATTCTCATTGCTTCTACAGATTGTGAATTAAAAATAAACATTTTTGCTAAAAGTATTATTATATTATTGATCGATTGACTATGACTTTTCAGATCATCCAGTAATGCTATCTGCAAGGTTAGCTCCAGGTAAATATTGCAATCCTTTAGCCATTCCTGGACCTGTGTCCAAAAACAAGCTACAAATGGACAGAACCAAAACAAATGATCTAATGATTCTGTCTCTTCACAGCAAAATCTGCAGAGCTGGGAAGATTTTATCCCCCATATAAATAACATTATATTGGTAGCAAGAATTTTATATAATAATTTAAATTGAAAGATTCTAATTTTTGAATCCGGTGTCGTTTTACGTGTCAGTTCATAAACACTATGCCATGGGATCGGTACGTCAAAAATCTCTTCCCAACTATTTTGCAATCTATATGGGATGGCTGTCAATCCTTTGGCCCTTAAGTGAAACTGATATACTTTTTTATTTATCACAGTTTTCCTTAACCAATTATGTTATTTAATGCAAGGCCGACAGACAAGTTCCTTACTTTCTCCTCCTTCCACTTCCCTCTTCCATTTTTGCGGTAATGCTGCAATTATGTGGTTGTAATTTTGGGTAGAGCAGACATTTCCATATGTTTTTGTTAGCTGCATGTGCGACATAACAGGAAGTAGGAGTAATGTACTCATGGTCAGATTAGCCGAAGGGAGGACGAGGGAGGGCCTTGTATGCGTTTCTGTGGGTAGAATAAAAGTGGTTCTAGAGTTTTAGCGCCCCTAGTGGTGCAGCGGACGTGTTGGCAGAGGTGAGGTAGGACTGTTTTAAGTCTCCCCGCGTTAAAGTCTCCGCCCACCAGAAATGCTGCATCTGTGTGAGCGGTTTCTTGTTTGTTTATGGCCCCAATACAGTTCGTCGAGTGCCAGAGTGGTGTTGGCCTGTGGAGGGATGTAGACGGCCGTGATCATTACGGATGACAACTCTCTTGGTAGATAAAGGGTCTGCAGCTTACCATGAGGTTTTCTATATCAGGTGAGAAAAGGCTTGAGATTTCCTTCACCAGTCGCCAGGATGCTGAAACTTGGCCACAAGTGGATCTTCCAGCAAGACAACAAACACAAGCACACATCAAAATCCACAAAGAAATTGTTATTTGACCACAAAATCAACATTTTGCAGTCTCCGGATTTGAACCCCATTTAAAACCTGTTGTTTGAATTGAAGAGGGCAGTCCATAAGCGCAGACGAAGAATATCAAGGATCTGGAAAGATTTTGTATGGAGGAATGGTCAAGATCCCTCCCAATGTGTTCTCCAATCTCATAAAACATTTTAGAAAAAGGCTCGATGTCGTTATCCTCACAAGGTGAGGTATTGAACGTTATTGAAAACAGGTGTGTCAATAATTCTGACCCCTATCTTTTTGAGAAAAAAAATTACTTGTTAATCAAAATGTCTTTATCTGAGCAATTGTATTTGTATAAAATTATATAATTTTCCCCAAAATTTCAGAGATACAGTATAGCTCAGTATTTGTATTATTTATTTTAAACAGTCTTTTTTTGCTTATCATTATCAAGGATGGTGATAATTTTGGGCCTGACCGTAGGTCTCTCTGTGATTTTTGATTGCACTCTTAAACAGGTAGTTTCCTCTCTTTGTATTTGTATTTGTATGTATTATAGATCCCCATTAGCTGCTGCAGCTACTCTTCCTGGGGTCCTACAACATTAAGGCAGTTATACATTTTAAAAAAACAAAAAAACATTACAATATATTCATAACAGATTTCACAGCACACTAAGTGTGTGCCCTCAGGCCCCTACTCCACTACCACATACAGTGGCTTGCGAAAGTATTCACCCCCCTTGGCATTTTTCCTATTTTGTTGCATTACAACCTGGAATTAAAATTGATTTTTGGGGGGTTTGTATCATTTGATTTACACAACATGCCTACCACTTTGAAGATGCTAAATATGTTTTATTGTGAAACAAACAAGAAATAAGACAACAAAACTGAAAACTTGAGCGTGCATAACTATTCACCCCCCCCCCCCCCCCCAAAGTCAATACTTTGTAGAGCCACCTTTTGCAGCAATTACAGCTGCAAGTCTCTTGGGGTATGTCTCTATAAGCTTGGCACATCTAGCCACTGGGATTTTTGCCGCCCATTCTTCAAGGCAAAACTGCTCCAGATCCTTCAAGATGGATGGGTTCCGCTGGTGTACAGCAATCTTTAAGTCACACCATAGATTCTCAATTGGATTGAGGTCTGGGCTTTGACTAGGCCATTCCAACACATTTCAATGTTTCCCCTTACACCACTCGAGTGTTGCTTTAGCAGTATGCTTAGGGTCATTGTCCTGCTGGAAGGTGAACCTCCGTCCCAGTCTCAAATCTCTAGAAGAAGGAAACAGGTTTCCCTCAAGAATTTACCTTTATTTAGCGCCATCCATAAATAATAATAATGTGCCATTTAGCAGACGCTTTTCTCCAAAGCGACTTACAGTCATGTGTGCATACATTTTTACATATGGGTGGTCCCGGGGATCGAACCCACTACCCTGGCGTTACAAGTGCCATGCTCTACCAATTGAGCTACAGAGGACCACATCCATCATTCCTTCAATTCTGACCAGTTTCCCAGTCCCTGCCGATGAAAAAATCGGGTTGATGAGAGGTGTTGAGTTTGCGCCAGACATAGCATTTCCCTTGATGGCCAAAAAGCTCAATTTTAGTCTCATCTGACCAGAGTACCTTCTTCCATATGTTTGGGGAGTCTCCCACATGCCTTTTGGCGAACACCAAACGTGTTTGCTTATGTTTTTTTTTAAGCAATGGCTTTTTCTGGGCATTCTTCCGTAAAGCCCAGCTCTGCGGATTGTACGGCTTAAAGTTGTCGTATGGACAGATAATCCAATCTCCGCTGTGGAACTTTGCAGCTCCTTCAGGGTTATCTTTGGTCTCTTTGTTGCTTCTCTGATTAATGCCCTCCTTGCCTGGTCCGTGAGTTTTGATGGGCGGCCCTCTATTGGCAGGTTTGTTGTGGTGCCATATTCTTAAAAAAAATGTATGATGGATTTAATGGTGCTCCGTGGGATGTTCAAAGTTTCTGATATATTTTAATAACCCATCTCCGATCTGTACTTCTCCACAACTTTGTCCCTGACCTGTTTGGAGAGCTCCTTGGTCTTCATGGTGCCGCTTGCTTGGTGGTGCCCCTTGCTTAGTGGTGTTGCAGACTCTGGGGCCTTTCAGAACAGGTGTATATATACTGAAATCATGTGACAGATCATGTGACACTTGGATTGCACACAGGTGGACTTTATTTAACTAATTATGTGACTTCTGAAGGTAATTGGTTGCACCAGATCTTATTTAGGGGCTTCATAGCAAAGGTGGTGAATACATATGCACACACCACTTTTCCGTAATTTATTTTTTAGATTTTTTTATTTTATTTTTCTCTCTTCAGCAATTTGGGCTATTTTGTGTATGTCCATAACATTGAAATCCAAATAAAAATCCATTTAAATTCCAGGTTGTAATGCAACAAAATAGGAAAAATACCAAGGGGGATGAATACTTTTGCAAGGCCCTACACCCAAACGAGGGCACTACGTTCATCCACCTCTGGCCTGCTAGCCCCCCTACCTCTACGGAAGCACAGTTCCCGCTCAGCCCAGTCAAAGCTATTCGCTGCTCTGGCACCCCAATGATGGAACAAGCTCCCCCACGACGCCAGGACAGCGGAGTCACTGACCACCTTTCGGAGACACTTGAAACCCTACCTCTTTAAGGAATACCTGGAATAGTATAAAAGTAATCCTTCTATCATAAGTTGAATGCACCAATTTTTAAGTCGCTCTGGATAAGAACGTCTGCTAAATGATTTAAATGTAAAATCTACAACACAAAATCCATGTGTACATGTGTGTTATCATGTGCGTGTATGCATGTGTTTGTGCCTATGTTTGTGTTGCTTCACAGTCCCCGCTGTTCCATAAGGTGTATTTGTATCTGTTTTTAAAATCTGATTCTACTGCTTGCATCAGTTACCTGATGTGGAATAGAATTCCATGTAGTCATGGCTCTATGTAGTACTGTGCGCCTCCCATAGTCTGTTCTGGACTTGGGGACTGTGAAGAGACCTCTGGTGGCATGTCTTGTGGGGTATGCTTGGGTGTCTGAGCTGTGTGCCAGTCGTTCAAACAGACAGCTCGGTGCTTTCAACATGTCAACACCTCTCACAAACACAAGCAGTGATGAAGTCAATCTCTCCTCTACTTTGAGCCAGGAGAGATTGACATGCATATTATTAATGTTTGCTCTCTGTGTACATCCAAGGGCCTGCCGTGCTGCCCTGTTTTGAGCCAAATGCAATTTCCCTAAATCCCTCTTTGTGGCACCTGACCACACGACTGAACAGTAGTCCAGGTGCAATAAAACTAGAGCCTGTAGGACCTGCCTTGTTGATAGTGCTGTTAAGAAGATAGAATAGCGCTTTATTATGGGCAGACTACTCCCCAGCTTAGCTACTGTTGTATCAATATGTTTTGGCCATGACAGTTTACAATCCAGGGTTACTCCTAGCAGTTTAGTCACCTCAACTTGCTCAATCTCCACATTATTTATTACAATATTTAATTGAAGTTTGGAGTTTAGTGAATGATTTGTTCCAAATACAATGCTTTTAGTTGTAGAAATATTTAGGACTAACTTATTCCTTGCCACCCACTCTGAAACTAACTGCAACTCTTTGTTAAGTGTTGCAGTCATTTCAGTCGCTGTATTAGCTGACATGTATAGTGTTGAGTCATCCGCATACATAGACACTCTGGCTTTACTCAAAGCCAGTGGCATGTCATTAGTAAAGATTGAAAAAAGTAATGGGCCTAGACAGCGGCCCTGGGGAATTCCTGATTCTACCTGGATTATGTTGGAGAGGCTTCCATTAAAGAACACCCTCTGTGTTCTGTTAGACAGGTAACTCTTTATCCACATTATAGCAGGGGGTGTAAAGCCATAACACATACATTTTTCCAGCAACAGACTATGATCGATAATGTCAAAAGCCGCACTGAAGTCTAACAAAACAGCTCCCACAATCTTTTTATCATCAATTTCTCTCAGCCAATCACCAGTCATTTGTGTAAGTGCTGTGCTTGTTGAATGTCCTTCTCTATAAGCATGCTGAAAGTTTGTTGTCAATTTGTTTACTGTAAAATAGCATTGTATCTGGTCAAACACCATTTTTCCAACAGTTTACTAAGGGTTGGTAACAGGCTAATTGATTGGCTATTTGAGCCAGTAAAGGGGGCTTTACTATTCTTAGGTAGCGGAATGACTTTTGCTTCCCTCCAAGCCTGGGGGCACATACATTATAGTAGGCTTAGATTGAAAATATGGCAAATAGGAGTGGCAATACCGTCCGCTATTATCCTTAGTAATTTTCCATCCAAGTTGTCAAACCCTGGTGGCTTGTCATTGTTGATAGACAACAGTATTTTTTTCACCTCTTCCACACTCACTTTACGGAATTCAAAATTACAACGTTGGTCTTTCATTATTTGATCAGATATACTTGGATGTGTAATGTCAGCAATTGTTGCTGGCATGTCATGCCTAAGTTTCTAATCTTGCCAACAACAAAATCATTAAAGTAGTTGACAATATCAGTTGGTTTTGTGATGAGTGAAACATCTGATTCAATGAAGCATGAAGCTGAGTTTGCCTTTTTTCCCAGAATTTCATTTAAGGTGCTCCAAAGCTTTTTACTATCATTCTTTATGACATTTATTTTTGTTTCATAGTGTAGTTTCTTCTTCTTTTTATTCAGTTTAGTCACATGATTTCTCAATTTGCAATACGTTTGCCAATCGGTTGTGCAGCCAGACTTATTTGTCATTCCTTTTGCCTCATCCCTCTCAACCATACCATTTTTCAATTCCTCATCAATCCACAGGGATTTAACAGTTTAACAGATGGTGGAGCTCTGGGCAACACCGGCCAGTCGGATTAACGACAAACTACAAGGCGGAGATGCATCCAACAAACGCGAACGCCGTCCAGCCACCGGCGTAGAAAACGTAAACATTCCACTCTGCGTTTTCCCCAGTTTCTTACGTAGGCTGGCGACCTGCGACCTGCGTGATCAAGGAAGCCACCTCAAGCCTATAATCCTCGGCAAGTAAACAATTGTCGCATTGGAACTCAGAGTGATCCGGTTTGTCCCGAAACAAAGCGTAATAGATACAGCTCCTACACCGCTGGAACCGGTCATTTAGTTCTCCAGACAAAGAGGGCTCCATTGAAAAACTCATCTGGTACCAACTTCGTTAGCTTGATGGCTAGCAGCTTAGCGTCTCTGTTAAGCAGGCTTCAACCTGTCTCTTAAGCGGGATTCCGTGACAATAAATAGCGGTCCTAGCTGTTAAAAGCTAACCGCGTCGTGGAATCCACGCAAAAACAAGTTATTTCCTCTATCTGTCTCAAAGGACCAGGGAAAACAACATCTGAGAGGGTTTTGTTCAGTCTGTGGTATAATCTCTCACATGAATCATATTTCTTTCATATGCAGATGGGTTTGAATATGACATTAAAAAAACAAATCCTCATGACCTTTCGGAGTAATGTTGAAACCAAAGTAGGACCATTTTAATAGTACACATTAATGATGGATTACAGAATCATATATATTAGTGAAACTTCACACTACCCTATCTTATTAAGACATATCATTTTGCGGGTCATGTAAAATACAGGTTTGGTTCTTCTCTGAACTAGAATGTGATTTATTTACACATCTCTCGGGGTCAAGGAGAGGTGTTTCAGCAGTTAGGATCCATACTGTGTCGCTAACATTACAGTTAAGTGGTCATTTTATTTGACTGGGTTTTCAAGGCTCCTATAGACTGTTAAATATGGCCTGCTGTACGGTCGACTGCTCCGCTGACTGAAGAGAGTGTTATTACAATACAAACATTTTCAAAGACTACTGACCATCATCAGCATGTCGGATGTCGGATTTAGATATGTGCATCGGTACCACACAGTCTCCATCCATACCCCCATCTATCATCCATCCATACACCCATCTATCATCCATCCATACACCCATCTATCATCCATCCATACACCCATCTATCATCCATCCATACACCCATATATCACCATCCATACACCCATATATCATCCATCCCTTTATATAACATCTATCACCATCCATACACCCATCTATCATCCATCCATACACCCATATATCATCCATCCATACACCCATCTATCATCCATCCATACACCCATCTATCATCCATCCATACACCCATCTATCATCCATCCATACACCCACCTATCATCCATCCATACACCCATCTATCATCCATCCATACACCCGTCTATAATCCATCCATTCACCCATCTATCATCCATCCATACACCCATCTATCATCCATCCATACACCCATATATCATCCATCCATACACCCATCTATCATCCATCCATAAACCCATCTATCATCCATCCATACACCCATCTATCACCATCCATACACCCATCTATCATCCATCCATACACCCATATATCATCCATCCATACACCCATCTATCATCCATCCATACACCCATCTATCATCCATCCATACACCCATCTATCATCCATCCATACACCCATCTATCATCCATCCATACACCCATCTATCATCCATCCATACACCCATCTATCATCCATCCATACACCCATCTATCATCCATCCATACACCCATATATCATCCATCCATACACCCATCTATCATCCATCCATACACCCATCTATCATCCATCCATACACCCATCTATCATCCATCCATACACCCATCTATCATCCATCCCTTTATATAACATCTATCACCATCCATACACCCATATATCATCCATTCCTTTATATAACATCTATCACCATCCATACACCCATATATCATCCATTCCTTTATATAACATCTATCACCATCCATACACCCATATATCATCCATCCCTTTATATAACATCTATCACCATCCATACACCCATATATCATCTATCCCTTTATATAACATCTATCACCATCCATACACCCATATATCATCCATCCCTTTATATAACATCTATCACCATCCATACACCCATATATCATCCATCCCTTTATATAACATCTATCACCATCCATACACCCATATATCATCCATCCCTTTATATAACATCTATCACCATCCATACACCCATATATCATCCATCCCTTTATATAACATCTATCACCATCCATACACCCATATATCATCCATCCCTTTATATAACATCTATCACCATCCATACACCCATATATCATCCATCCCTTTATATAACATATATCACCATCCATACACCCATATATCATCCATCCCTTTATATAACATCTATCACCATCCATACACCCATATATCATCCATTCCTTTATATAACATCTATCACCATCCATACACCCATATATCATCCATCCCTTTATATAACATCTATCACCATCCATACACCCATATATCATCTATCCCTTTATATAACATCTATCACCATCCATACACCCATATATCATCCATCCCTTTATATAACATCTATCACCATCCATACACCCATATATCATCCATCCCTTTATATAACATCTATCACCATCCATACACCCATATATCATCCATCCCTTTATATAACATCTATCACCATCCATACACCCATATATCATCCATCCCTTTATATAACATCTATCACCATCCATACACCCATATATCATCCATCCCTTTATATAACATCTATCACCATCCATACACCCATATATCATCCATCCTTTTATATAACATCTATCACCATCCATACACCCATATATCATCCATCCCTTTATATAACATCTATCATCCATCCATACACCATATATCATCCATCCCTTTATATAACATCTATCACCATCCATACACCCATATATCATCCATCCCTTTATATAACATCTATCACCATCCATACACCCATATATCATCCATCCCTTTATATAACATCTATCACCATCCATACACCCATATATCATCCATCCCTTTATATAACATATATCACCATCCATACACCCATATATCATCCATCCCTTTATATAACATCTATCACCATCCATACACCCATATATCATCCATTCCTTTATATAACATCTATCACCATCCATACACCCATATATCATCCATCCCTTTATATAACATCTATCACCACCCATACACCCATATATAATCTATCCCTTTATATAACATCTATCACCATCCATACACCCATATATCATCCATCCCTTTATATAACATATATCACCATCCATACACCCATATATCATCCATCCCTTTATATAACATCTATCACCATCCATACACCCATATATCATCCATTCCTTTATATAACATCTATCACCATCCATACACCCATATATCATCCATCCCTTTATATAACATCTATCACCATCCATACACCCATATATCATCTATCCCTTTATATAACATCTATCACCATCCATACACCCATATATCATCCATCCCTTTATATAACATCTATCACCATCCATACACCCATATATCATCCATCCCTTTATATAACATCTATCACCATCCATACACCCATATATTATCCATCCCTTTATATAACATCTATCACCATCCATACACCCATGTATCATCCATCCCTTTATATAACATCTATCACCATCCATACACCCATAAATCATCTATCCCTTTATATAACATCTATCACCATCCATACACCCATATATCATCCATCCCTTTATATAACATCTATCACCATCCATACACCCATATATCATCCATCCTTTTATATAACATCTATCACCATCCATACACCCATATATCATCCATCCCTTTATATAACATCTATCATCCATCCATACACCCATATATCATCCATCCCTTTATATAACATCTATCACCATCCATACACCCATATATCATCCATCCCTTTATATAACATCTATCACCATCCATACACCCATATATCATCCATCCCTTTATATAACATATATCACCATCCATACACCCATATATCATCCATCCCTTTATATAACATCTATCACCATCCATACACCCATATATCATCCATTCCTTTATATAACATCTATCACCATCCATACACCCATATATCATCCATCCCTTTATATAACATCTATCACCACCCATACACCCATATATCATCTATCCCTTTATATAACATCTATCACCATCCATACACCCATATATCATCCATCCCTTTATATAAAATCTATCACCATCCATACACCCATATATCATCCATCCCTTTATATAACATCTATCACCATCCATACACCCATATATCATCCATCCCTTTATATAACATCTATCACCATCCATACACCCATATATCATCTATCCCTTTATATAACATCTATCACCATCCATACACCCATATATCATCCATCCCTTTATATAACATCTATCACCATCCATACACCCATATATCATCCTTCCCTTTATATAACATCTATCACCATCCATACACCCATATATCATCCATCCCTTTATATAACATCTATCACCATCCATACACCCATATATCATCCATCCCTTTATATAACATCTATCACCATCCATACACCCATATATCATCCATCCCTTTATATAACATCTATCACCATCCATACACCCATATATCATCCATCCCTTTATATAACATCTATCACCATCCATACACCCATATATCATCCATCCCTTTATATAACATCTATCATCCATCCATACACACATCTCAAATCAAATCAAATCAAATCATCCATTACTTTATACCCCCATCTATCATCCATCCATACACCCATCTATCATCCATCCATCCACCCATCTATCATCCATCCCTTTTTGTAGTCATTAAACAGATCATATATCCACCGTGGATTATTCTTCGTGTTAGCCAAATGCATTCACCTGTGTAGTGTGCACACTACACTAAACATGGCATGTGGTTTGAGCATATATCTGATGGCGTGTGGTTTGAGCACATATCTGATCAAGACGCTGTCTTTTTAATGCTCTTTTCCCGTGTCCCATCCATGTTTTTATAGCAGAAGAATATGTCTGGTCTAGTACAGTAGTTTACTAGTGTTCTGTATTGTTGGTTTGTGCTGTCAGAGCCAGTGAGCCATGCCCGGTGCGGTACAGTGATTTACACTCCTTTTCTTACTCTTCTACAATATTCTATTTTTATAGCTCAGGACTCAGTACAATGCCCCCTGACTGCAACACAGCGCTGGTCCATGTGTGTGTTTCGGCAGCATTGTTGACGGCAGCATCAGAGCCATGACTTTCAAATAACGCTGAGTGAAAGAGAAGAGAACCATTACTGTTGAGTCTCTTTGACAAATGTGTGGTAATAAGAGAATTGCATTGTGGTCTTTTTTCATTCGCTTACTATTGAATTTTGCACAGTCGTCATTTCTGCCATTGTTTACAGCTCAAAGCCTGTCTGGGAATATTGATTTGTGTTTCAGTTCAAAATAACAGCTAGTCCAAAGGGACTGTGTTACATTTTATTCTGTATATTCAGCATTTCTTCATGTATTTGTCAGGGGATCCCGATTCTCCTCATACAATCCTTCTCATGGAAATCTTTCAGTGCTGTCACAAGGTTTCAAATGATGCTATCATTACTGTAACCTTACTTTAACCTAATAGTAATAATAGCCTTATAATAGCTTATAACAGTAATAATAGCCTTATAATAGCTTATAACAGTAATAATAACCTTATAATAGCTTATAACAGTAATAATAGCCTTATAATAGCTTATAACAGTAATAATAACCTTATAATAGTAATAATAACCTTATAATAGCTTATAACAGTAATAATAACCTTATAATAGCTTATAACAGTAATAATAGCCTTCTAATAGCTTATAACAGTAATAATAACCTTCTAATAGCCTTATAATAGTAATAATAACCTTATAATAGCTGATAACAGTAATAATAACCTTATAACAGTAATAATAACCTTATAACAGTAATAATAACCTTATAATAGCTTATAACAGTAATAATAACCTTATAATAGCTTATAACAGTAATAATAGCCTTATAATAGCTTATAACAGTAATAATAGCCTTATAATAGCTTATAACAGTAATAATAACCTTATAATAGTAATAATAACCTTATAATAGCTTATAACAGTAATAATAACCTTCTAATAGCTTATAACAGTAATAATAGCCTTATAATAGCTTATAACAGTAATAATAACCTTCTAATAGCCTTATAATAGTAATAATAACCTTATAATAGCTGATAACAGTAATAATAACCTTATAACAGCAATAATAACCTTATAACAGTAATAATAACCTTATAACAGTAATAATAACCTTATAACAGTAATAATAACCTTATAACAGTAATAATAACCTTATAATAGCTGATAACAGTAATAATAACCTTCTAATAGCCTTATAACAGTAATAATAACCTTATAATAGCTGATAACAGTAATAATAACCTTATAATAGCTGATAACAGTAATAATAACCTTATAACAGTAATAATAACCTTATAATAGCTGATAACAGTAATAATAACCTTCTAATAACCTTATAACAGTAATAATAACCTTATAACAGTAATAATAACCTTATAACAGTAATAATAACCTTATAATAGCTGATAACAGTAATAATAACCTTCTAATAGCCTTATAACAGTAATAATAGCCTTATAATAGCTTATAACAGTAATAATAACCTTATAATAGCTTATAACAGTAATAATAGCCTTATAATAGCTTATAACAGTAATAATAACCTTATAATAGTAATAATAACCTTATAATAGCTTATAACAGTAATAATAACCTTCTAATAGCTTATAACAGTAATAATAGCCTTATAATAGCTTATAACAGTAATAATAACCTTCTAATAGCCTTATAATAGTAATAATAACCTTATAATAGCTGATAACAGTAATAATAACCTTATAACAGTAATAATAACCTTATAACAGTAATAATAACCTTATAACAGTAATAATAACCTTATAACAGTAATAATAACCTTATAATAGCTGATAACAGTAATAATAACCTTCTAATAGCCTTATAACAGTAATAATAACCTTATAATAGCTGATAACAGTAATAATAACCTTATAATAGCCGATAACAGTAATAATAACCTTATAACAGTAATAATAACCTTATAATAGCTGATAACAGTAATAATAACCTTCTAATAACCTTATAACAGTAATAACCTTATAACAGTAATAATAACCTTATAACAGTAATAATAACCTTATAATAGCTGATAACAGTAATAATAACCTTCTAATAGCCTTATAACAGTAATAATAACCTTATAACAGTAATAATAACCTTATAATAGCTTATAACAGTAATAATAACCTTATAATAGCTTATAACAGTAATAATAACCTTATAATAGCTTATAACAGTAATAATAACCTTCTAATAACCTTATAACAGTAATAATAACCTTATAATAGCTGATAACAGTAATAATAACCTTCTAATAACCTTATAACAGTAATAATAACCTTATAACAGTAATAATAACCTTATACTAGTAATAATAACCTTATAATAGCTGATAACAGTAATAATAACCTTATAGTAGCCTTATAACAGTAATAATAACCTTATAACAGTAATAATAACCTTATAATAGCTTATAACAGTAATAATAACCTTATAATAGCTTATAACAGTAATAATATCCTCATAGTACTACTGCATAATTTGTTTGAAAGAAGTGGGCCGTTCAATGTGGAGCAATCGAATGCTACAGAATGTATGACTGGTAATCGTGCTTATAGTCATCTGTGTCTTGCATTTCCAGGCAAGGTTTGATTGCCCCGTGTAGCTCAGTTGGTAGAGCATGGCGTTTGCAACGTCAGGGTTGTGGGTTCGATTCCCACGGGGGGGCCAGTATGAAAAATGTATGCACTCACTAACTGTAAGTCGCTCTGGATAAGAGCGTCTGCTAAATGACTAAAATGTCAAATGTAAATAGCACTTTAACATTAGAATGGTTGAGAAGATCCATTGGATACCTGGTTTCTGTGCTGCAGTTGGCACTAGAGCGCTGATGGTGCAATGTGAAATACAACACCTGAGGGCATGACATTGTCTGCTCTCTGTGTTCACTGATATCCTTCCTCACAGATACAACATTTACAGCCCAGTGACAAGAATTCAGCATCACAAACACAGTAAAGAATCTGAGGTCAACTCCAGCCACAACACACAGCAACACAATATCTCTCTGTGAGTTAGCGTTGCTTGTAAAGGCTTCACCTGGCCGCCAACTGTCACAAGGACTAAAGCATCACTCAGTCGTTCTCATTAAATAGATTTCTAGACGGTTTGGAGAGCTGTGAGAGCACATTCATTCACTTTCCACAGTTACATCAGGAACAGAGGGAGTTATGTTATAACCTGCTACCTGTTTCATCAGGAGTAAAGGGCCTTATAATATAACCTACTACAATCAATACAATATATTATAACAATCAATACCATATATTATAAGAATCAATACAATATATTATAACAATCAATACTATATATTATAAGAATCAATACCATATATTATAAGAATCAATACAATATATTATAACAATCAATACAATATATTATAACAATCATTACCATATATTATACTGAACAAAAATATGAACGGAACATGTTTCATGAGCTGAAATAATACATCCCAGAAATGTTCCATACACAAACAGCTTATTTCTCTAAAATTTTGTGCAGAAATGTGTTTACATCCCTGTTAGTGAGCATTTCTCCTTTGTCTGCTTAATACCATATATTATAACAATCAATACCATATATCATACCAATCAATACAATTTATTACAACAATCAATACCATTTGTATACCAATCAAAACAATTTATTTCAACAATTAATACCATACATTATAACAATCAATACAATATATTATCACAATCAATACCATATATTTTAACAATCAATACTATATATTATAACAATCAATACAATATATTATAACAATCAATACCATATATTATACCAATCAATACAATTTATTACAATAATCAATACCATACATTATAACAATCAATACAATATATTATAACAATCAATACCATATATTTTAACAATCAACACTATATACAGTGGAATGTAGAGAATGGCGCCGGAGAAGATGGCTGCCGTTTTACAGCCCTCTAACCAATTGTACTATTATGTGTGTTTTTTCACATTATTTGTAATTTATTCTGTACATAATGTTTCTGCCATCGTCTCTTATGACCAAAAAGAGCTTCTGGATATCAAGACAGCGATTACTCACCTCGTATTGGACAAAGATTTTTTTCTTCAACGAGTCGGACGCGAAGGATATTCTACAGACACCCGACAAGGCCCAAATCCCAGTCATTCGCAGGAGAAAGAGACAGAGATATCGTGGACGTAGGTCGGGGTGCCTTGTAAGGATTCGACGGCGAGCGAGTAAACTGCCTCTTCCATCAATCCTATTAGCCAACGTTCAATCATTTGAGAATAAATTGGATGACCTAAGATTACGGTTATCCTACCAACGGGACATTCAAAACTGTAATATCTTATGTTTCACCGAGTCGTGGCTGAACGACGACATGGACAACATACAGCTGGCGGGATATACGCTACATCAGCAGGATAGAACGGCTGACTCCGGTAAGACAAGGGGTGGCGGTCTGTGTATATTTGTAAACAACAGCTGGTACATAAAATCTAATACTAAGGAAGTCTCAAGGTTTTGCTCGCCTGAGGTAGAGTATCTCATGATAAGCTGTAGACCACACAATTTACCATGAGAGTTTTCATCTATATTTTCTGCAGCTGTCTATTTACCACCACAAACCGATGCTGGCACTAAGATTGCACTCAATGAGCTGTATAAGGCCATAAGTCAACAAGAAAACGCTCATCCAGAGGCAGCGCTCCTAGTGGCCGGGGACATTAATGCAGGGAAACTTAAATCCGTTCTACCTAATTTCTACCAGCATGTTAAATGTGCAACCAGAGGAAAAAAAACTCTAGACCACCTTTACTCCACACACAGAGACGCATACAAAGCCCTCCCTCGCCCTCCATTTGGAAAATCTGACCATAACTCTATCCTCCTGATTCCTGCTTATAAGCAAAAACTAAAGCAGGAAGCACCAGTGACTCGGTTAATAAAAAAGTGGTCAGATGAAGCAGATGCTAAGCTACAGGACTGTTTTTCTAGCACAGACTGGAATATGTTCCGGGATTCTTCCGATAGCATTGAGGAGTACACCACATCAGTCACTGGCTTCATCAATAAGTGCATCGATGACGTGCATTTCCCATTGACTCTGCACCGGTACCCCCCTGTATAAAGCCTCCCTACTGCTATTTCCCATTGACTCTGCACCGGTACCCCCCTGTATAAAGCCTCCCTACTGCTATTTCCCATTGACTCTGCACCGGTACCCCCCTGTATAAAGCCTCCCTACTGTTATTTTATTTTACTGCTGCTCTTTAGCTATTTGCTTTCATTTGTACATTTTTCTTTGTTAAGTCAGTATTTCACTGTAATGTCTACACCTGTTGTATTCGGCACATGTGGCAAATACATTTATATTTGATTTTGATTTGATTTGATTATAACAATCAATAAAATATATTTTAACAATCAATACCATATATTATACCAATCAATGCAATTTATTACAACAATCAATACCATTCATTATAACAATCAATACAATATATTATAACAATCAATACCATATATTATAACAATCAACACTATATATTATAACAATCAATACAATATATTATAACAATCAATACCATATATTATAACAATCAATACTATATATTATAACAATCAATACAATATATTATAACAATCAATACTATATATTATAACAATCAATACATTATATTATAACAATCAATACAATATATTATAACAATCAATAACATATATTTTAATAATCAATACCATATATTATAACAATCAATACCATATATTATAACAATCAATACCATATATTATAGGACTCCCCTGTAGCTCAGTTGTTAGAGCATGGTGCTTGCAACGCCAGGGTTGTGGGTTCGTTTCCCACGGGGGGCCAGTATGAAAAATGTATGCACTCTGGAGAAGAGTGTCTGCTAAATGACAAAAATGTAGAACAATTATTACAATATATTATAACAATCAATACAATATATAATAACAATCAATACAATCAATACAATGTATTATAACAATTAATACAATATATAATACAAATTAATACCATATATTATAGCAATTAATACAATATATAATAACAATCAATACAATATATTATAACAATCAATACAATGTATTATAACAATTAATACAATATATAATACAAATTAATACCATATATTATAGCAATTAATACAATATATAATAACAATCAATACAATATATTATAACAGTCAATACAATATATTATAACAATTAATACCATATATTTTGTAACCCTTTATTTTGTAACCCTTTACTTAGTAACCCTAACCCTAACACATCTATCACTCCAGTGGTAATACTAAATTGTAATTATTTTGCACTATGGCCTATTTATTGCCTTACCTCCATAACTTGCTACATTTGCACACACTGTATATATATTTTCTGTTGTATTTTTGACTTTATGTTTTGTTTATTCCATATGTAACTCTGTGTTGTTGTTGTTTTTATCGCACTGCTTTGCTTTATCTTGGCCAGGTCGCAGTTGTAAATGAGAACTTGTTCTCAACTGGCTTACCTGGTTAAATAAAGGTGAACTAAAATAAAAATGAAAAACCTTTATTTAGTAACCCTTTATTTAGTAAGTCTAACCCTTTTAATTAGTAACTCTAACCCTTTATTTAGTAAGATTGAGATTGGATTTTCCCCACCCTCCCGCCCATCCATTCATCCATCTATTATCAACCCTGAATGTCCAATAAAACATTTACAACATTTGCAGTGTATTTTATCCTGGCTCGCTGACTTCCGCTGTCAAAATATTGTGTGTTAAAGTTCATGGTGGCCTACCTCCCTCCCACGCTGTTGACTTGTCCCTCATGAATCTCTCTTGGGAGGCAGAACAGCTGTGAAAGGCCGCCTGACATTTATTTGCATTTCATACACAAGTGGACACGCTGTGCTGTTGTTCAATGAGGTTAAAAGCCATTGACATTCCACTGGGCCAGAAGTAGGCTGGTCGGGCGGATGGCATCTGTTGGGGGAGGTGTCAGAGTTCTGTCTGGGGTAAGTGTCAGAGTCTTGTCTGGGGGAAGTGTCAGAGTGCTGTCTGGGAGAGGGGTCAGAGTCCTGTCTGGGAGAGGGGTCAGCATCCTGTCTGGGAGAGGGGTCAGCATCCTGTCTGGGAGAGGGGTCAGCATCCTGTCTGGGAGAGGGGTCAGAGTCCTGTCTGGGGGAGATCTGAGAGTCCTGTCTGGGAGAGGGGTCAGATTCCTGTCTGGGAGAGGGGTCAGCATCCTGTCTGGGGAAGGGGTCAGAGTCCTGTCTGGGGGAGGGGTCAGCATCCTGTCTGGGGGAGGGGTCAGAGTCCTGTCTGTGTGAGGGGTCAGAGTCCTGTCTGGGGGAGGGGTCAGAGTCCTGTCTGTGTGACGGGTCAGAGTCCTGTCTGGGGAAGGGGTTTAAACTATTTTGAGACCCTTGTCATGATACTGAGAAAGAGTATAAAGCATACAGGATCGTAAAAAGGATCGGCACCATAAATGTAAGGGACCGTCCTCCTCGCACGGGGCACCATAGTATATAGTTTTCGTTGAATGCCTGATGTAGCAAGTGCGTCGTAATATGTACACAAATTAGTGTCATTAGTATTCATTATTGATCATTTAAAAGATCCCTGAATCCTGAAAATACACAACAACACATAATGTGATGGGGGCCATATTACACATCTGCTAATGTGATCTAAATGACTATGGGTGCCATTGCCATTGACACACAGGCTTCTGACTAAGTGGTTTATCAAAAATGCACCTTACATTTCAAACTCTGTCAACTCTACCGATTCATCAGTCCGAGCACGAATACATCGGCTTACCTTGTTTTGGCATTTACACATTGACTTTACTTCCTGCCCTGCAGCTATCTAAATAATATGAAGACCCTTCACACCGAAGCGGCACACGTGGGATTAAACTGGGGCCGTGTCTCAGATGGCACCCTATTCCCTACATAACGCATCACTTTTAACCAGTCAAAAGCAGTTCACTGAGATAGGGAATAGTGTGCTGTTCGGGATGCAAGCTGTGAGGATGATCCTTGCCAATCAGGCCTGCAGTAAGAGGCTGAAGCTACGCTCTTCAGTTCTGTGACAGGAGTGAGAGCAGTGTTACACACACACACACACACACACACACAGACGTGCGCGCATGCACGTACGCCGCACAGACACACACACACACGCACACACACACACACACACACACACACACACACACACACACACACACACACACACACACACAGATGAATAGACCTTTGGAGGTGCAAGTGCTCAAAGTTTAAAAAGCAACCCAACAACAACAACAACAACAACAAGTTTTATCCACATTCGTAATACTCTACTGCTCATATTTCACCACATTGGTAGCACGCTACCCAGCTTCCTGCTCACAGAGAGGGAACATAGAGGAGGGCTACCCAGCTTCCTGCTCACAGAGAGGGAACATAGAGGAGGGCTACCCAGCTTCCTGCTCACAGAGAGGGAACATAGAGGAGGGCTACCTGCTGATCATAGCCAATGTAGATGAATTAAATCACCTAGTATCATTATACAGTAAAAAAGCATTGAGCTGGCGCACACCCAGAGAATGTGATGTACTGTAGAGGTGCTGACTGACCGAGAATAAACTGGAAGCTGTAAAAACTTTTTTGTAACAATGTAACCAGTCTTTACTGATTGGAGCTGGTTCTGCTGTTGTAACAATGTAACCAGTCTTTACTGATTGGAGCTGGTTCTGCTGCTGTAACAATGTAACCAGTCTTTACTGATTGGAGCTGGTTCTGCTGTTGTAACAATGTAACCAGTCTTTACTGATTGGAGCTGGTTCTGCTGTTGTAACAATGTAACCAGTCTTTACTGATTGGAGCTGGTTCTGCTGTTGTAACAATGTAACCAGTCTTTACTGATTGGAGCTGGTTCTGCTGTTGTAACAATGTAACCAGTCTTTACTGATTGGAGCTGGTTCTGCTGCTAACATCTGAGTTGTAGTCTAAATAAACCTTCTCTGTCCCTGACCGTGAGAGATAACATACAATTTACAAGGTAGCCAATACTTATACTACCATTAGCTTCTGCATCATCAGGAGGAGGAGAGGAGGAGGAGGAGGAGGAGGAGGAGGAGGAGGAGGAGGAGGAGGAGGAGAGGAGGAGGAGGAGAGGAGGAGGAGGAGTAGAGGAGGAGGAGAGGAGGAGGAGGAGGAGGAGGAGAGGAGGAGGAGGAGGAGAGGAGGAGGAGAGGAGGAGGAGGAGGAGGAGGAGGAGGAGGAGGAGGAGGAGGAGGAGGAGGAGAGGAGAGGAGGAGGAGGAGGAGGAGGAGGAGAGGAGGAGGAGAGGAGGAGGAGGGGGAGGAGGAGGAGAGGAGGAGGAGGAGGAGGAGGAGAGGAGGAGGAGGAGGAGGAGGAGGAGAGGAGGAGGGGGAGGAGAGGAGGAGGAGGAGGAGGAGGAGGAGGAGGAGGAGGAGGAGGAGGAGAGGAGAGGAGAGGAGAGGAGAGGAGAGGAGAGGAGAGGAGAGGAGAGGAGAGGAGAGGAGAGGAGAGGAGAGGAGAGGAGAGGAGAGGAGGTGGAGGAGGAGGAGAGGAGGAGGAGAGGAGGAGGAGGAGGAGGAGGAGGAGGACAAGTGCAGTGCATGGGGCAGACGAGCGGGGAGGTGGAATTTTCAACGATAAAAAAAGAAATTAGCTAGTTTCATCTGCAATTCTTTATATTTAAAATAACGATCTAAAAAAAGGCACTGAAAGTAAAATAAACAAAAACATGTGAAAGAGAAGCGCTGTTCTCATACGAGGGCAAAAGGGCAGTGCTCGGGCGTACTTAGAGCCCTGTCTCTGCACATGCCTGAACAGATGCCATGTGAACACAAACATACACTCACAGACACACAAGAGATCCCTCCCATTAGATCCCCTCCGTATAACCGGTGTGACACAAGCCTTATCCAGTGTGCTTCTGTGTCCAGTGTGCTGATATGATGGTATCAGAATGCCTTTGAACCGTTCCCAGAAGTAAACGGCAGTCCAAAACAGATGATGAAGCAGTTCAGACCCCATCTGATGAACATAAAGCACACACACACACACACACACACACACACACACACACACACACACACACACACACACACACACACACACACACACACACACACATACACACACACACACACACTACACACACACACACACACACACACTCATATAATATACAATTAACATAAAGCAGCTCTGGTAGAGATTTACTGAGCTCCGCATTAATAAACCAGTAATCTATCTGTTTTCAAACACAGCAGAGAAATGTACTTCCTCTCAACATAACACAAAGTAATGTATTCATCAATAGAAATACATACACAACAGCCCACAATGTTTATTGGGTTATGAACTGGGCCATGCGCATTAGCATATTGCAGTCAATATCTCCCGAGTGGCGCAGTGGTCTAAGGCACTGCATCGCAGTGCTAGCTGTGCCACTAGAGATCCTGGTTCGTATCCAGGCTCTGTCGTAGCCGGCCGTGACCGGGAGACCCATGGGGCGGCGCACAATTGGCCCAGCGTCGTCCAGGGTAGGGGAGGGAATGGCCGGCAGGGATGTAGCTCAGTTGGTAGAGCATGGTGTTTGCAACGCCAGGGTTGTGGGTTCGATTCCCACGGGGGGCCAGTATGAAAAAATGTAAAAAATAATAAAAAAATGTATGCACTCACTAACTGTAAGTCGCTCTGAATAAGAGCGTCTGCTAAAATGTAAAATACACTTGGGTTATGAACTGGGCCATGAACTTTAGCATATTGCAGCCGATACACTTTCGTGGTTACAGAGCACTGTAAGCAGACGCTGCAGCCATATCTGTCTCAGTTTACTGCAGTTTGCTTTTGGGCAGCACTTTGAAAGATGTTGTCATGCTGTACCAGACAGGAATCCCACAGAGCCCGTAGTCGTGTCCAAATGGCACCCTGTTCCCTTATAGGGCACTGCTTTTGACCAGGGCCCCCATATGGATCTGTGCTCCTGTTGTCACTACTCTGCAGTAGAGGACCAGCAGGTTAAATGTAGCGTTAGCTACGACATAAAGGCATTTAACTTCACGGGTAAAGTTGAGGCGTCCGCAAAGAACGATACCTTGGAAAAGTAAGATAAATGCTGAATGTATAGGCCTATTTAAAGCATGAATCAAGTTAGGTCTATTTACATGTCATGTATTATGGCTAATAACATACTTGATTATACACTGAGTATAAACAAACATTAGCATCACCTTCCTAATATTTAGTTGTACCTCCCTTCAGAACAGCCTCAATTCGTCCTGGGCATGGTCTCTACCAGGTGTCGAAAGCGTTCCACAGGGATGCTGGCCCATGTTGACTCCAATGCTTCCCACAGTTGTTTCGAGTTCGCTGGATGTCCTTTGGGTGGTGGACCATTCTTGATACACACAGGGAAACTCTTGAGTGTGGAAAAACCCAGCAGCATTGCAGTTCTTGACACAAACCGGTGCGCCTGGCTCCTACTTGTCCAGCCCATTTAACCAATGAAATGCACACATATATACAATCCGCGTCTCAATTATCTCAAGGCTTAAACAGCCTTCTTTAACCTGTCTCCTCCCCTTCATCTACACTGATTGAAGTGGATTTAACAAGTGATATCAATAAGGGATCATAGCTTCACCCCGGGTTCACCTGGTCAGTCTATGTCATGGAAATATTTTGTATACTCACTGTATATTAACATTAATCTGAATATATTAACATCAATGAAAGAGCAGGGTGGCTCTGTTGAGCTATCAAGGCTTTTCAGAGAATCAAAAGGTTTGTTGAAGGTTCCATGTATTCCTATAATGTCAAGACAGTTTAAAACTATTTATGTGAATAAAAATATATATATTTTTAAAAGCTGACAAAAATATCAAATAAGAAATGATCAATTTAATACATCAATACACACGTCTATTGAATTATTACAAAATCACACACACGTGACAGTGCAGTGCAGTAAAGTGCAGCATGGTCCATCATCGTCCCATAGCAGAGCAGAGCCGTGAGAGGGGTAAAAGAGATGTGGACAAGGGGACTT
>NW_028159646.1:40000-57500 GCF_964263955.1 Coregonus lavaretus | reverse complement strand
TATTTCACATCACATCTTCACATCTCATAGCTTCACAGCTTATTTTTACATATCATAGCTTCATATTTCACATCACATAACACAGATTATCAGTCCACGTCATAGCTTCTTACATGCTTTTACAGCAACTGGTATTCCAAGGTGGTCCCCCATCCAAGTACTAACCAGCCCTAAACCTGCTTAGCTTCCGAGATCTGACGAGATCGGGCGTATTCAGGCTGGTATGGCCGTAAGCGAGGGAACAACTCTTGGTACACTATATAAAGTCAATGTGTCACTCACTCTGAACGAGACACAGAAAAGTATCCACTTTATGACACAGACTGAAGAAGCTCAAACATTGCTTACATTTCCAAGATATATATATATATATATATATATATATATATATATATATATTGAGTCTTGTGGGGGGGGGGGGGGGGCATATCCTATGTTGACTTATGACAAGTTCATGGACTAGGGCCCTATAAAATAGGCGTTGCGGACCGAATCACGGAATCCAGACATTAAACCCAAATTCAACAATATTCAAACATTTATTGAACTTAGTAGGAAATCAACTAAATCTATTCAACTTGTTAGAAAACGCATTCATTTGCCCAAGCCAATCATAAGACATGAACAAAATGCATCAGTGATTGGTATTTCCATGAACTTTCTGAAAGGGCACAGGAATGCCCCTGTCTGTGTGCATGTGTGCGGTGCGCGCGTATGTCTACACTTTGTATAGCCGTTAGCGATGATGCTAATGATAACCTTCTTCTGGTAGGGAAGGAATGGCTTTCCCCCAAAACCTTCGCAAGTAAATGTTAACTACAAAGTAGCCTATGCCTGCCTGACAGAATTATACCGTGATCATTTGCATCACTCCAGTGGCCATTTGTCCTACAGCAACACCGCTTAACCAAACAAAGGTCTCTTCCTGATGCACGCTTGCATTTAAGGGTAACTACACCCCAAAATCTAAATGTCTTCCATTTTTCCCAGACCTCAAAAATGGTCACCTGATAGGGTTTAAACATTGTTGTGGACATAGAACATCCAATTGTGCTGTTTTGCTATTAAAAAGGTGTACTTTTGAGAGCGAAAACCTGCCAAAACAGGGACAAACGGTCAACGGGGAAATCTAAACGGAGAAAAGGGAACATGGGAATTAACGGAATCAGGCAAAACATTGAAGGGATTTTATAGTGCCCTAATGGACTACAGACATTGACAGTCTCCTAGACTAAAAACAAAGGCTGTATGTACTGCCTACATTTTGAGGGAAACGCAATGTCCATTATTTGATTTGATCAGGGCAGGGCAGGGCAGGGCAGCACACACAAACTGCATTTAGTCCAATAACAATCCATGATATTATTAGGGTGATAAATAAAAGGCAATTGCTCCATGACACAAGAGCACGCTCTACTGGGACAAAAAGCTTACAGCACCTGGTATTCCCAGGCGGTCTCCCATCCAAGTACTAACCAGGCCCGACCCTGCTTAGCTTCCGAGATCGGACGAGATCGGGCGTATTCAGGCTGGTATGGCCGTAAGCGAGGGAACAACTCTTGGTACACCATATAAAGTCAATGTGTCACTCACTCTGAACGAGACACAGAAAAGTATCCACTTTATGACACAGACTGAAGAAGCTCAAACCTTGCTTACATTTCCAAGATATATATATATATATATATATATATATATATATATATATATATATATATATATATATATATATATATATATATATATATATATATATATATATATATATATATGAGTCTTGTGGGGGGAGGGGGGGGGGGAAGAGGGCATATCCTATGTTGACTTATGACAAGCTCATGGACTAGGGCCCTATAAAATAGGCGTTGCGGACCGAATCACGGAATCCAGACATTAAACCCAAATTCAACAATATTCAAACATTTATTGAACTTAGTAGGAAATCAACTAAATCTATTCAACTTGTTAGAAAACGCATTCATTTGCCCAAGCCAATCATAAGACATGAACAAAATGCATCAGTGATTGGTATTTCCATGAACTTTCTGAAAGGGCACAGGAATGCCCCTGTCTGTGTGCATGTGTGCGGTGCGCGCGTATGTCTACACTTTGTGTAGCCGTTAGCGATGATGCTAATGATAACCTTCTTCTGGTAGGGAAGGAATGGCTTTCCCCCAAAACCTTCGCAAGTAAATGTTAACTACAAAGTAGCCTATGCCTGCCTGGCAGAATTATACCGTGATCATTTGCATCACTCCAGTGGCCATTTGTCCTACAGCAACACCGCTTAACCAAACAAAGGTCTCTTCCTGGTGCACGCTTGCATTTAAGGGTAACTACACCCCAAAATCTAAATGTCTTCCATTTTTCCCAGACCTCAAAAATGGTCACCTGATAGGGTTTAAACATTGTTGTGGACATAGAACATCCAATTGTGCTGTTTTGCTATTAAAAAGGTGTACTTTTGAGAGCGAAAACCTGCCAAAACAGGGACAAACGGTCAACGGGGAAATCTAAACGGAGAAAAGGGAACTTGGGAATTAACGGAATCAGGCAAAACATTGAAGGGATTTTATAGTGCCCTAATGGACTACAGACATTGACAGTCTCCTAGACTAAAAACAAAGGCTGTATGTACTGCCTACATTTTGAGGGAAACGCAATGTCCATTATTTGATTTGATCAGGGCAGGGCAGGGCAGGGCAGCACACACAAACTGCATTTAGTCCAATAACAATCCATGATATTATTAGGGTGATAAATAAAAGGCAATTGCTCCATGACACAAGAGCACGCTCTACTGGGACAAAAAGCTTACAGCACCTGGTATTCCCAGGCGGTCTTCCATCCAAGTACTAACCAGGCCCGACCCTGCTTAGCTTCCAAGATCGGACAAGATCGGGCGTATTCAGGCTGGTATGGCCGTAAGCGAGGGAACAACTCTTGGTACACTATATAAAGTCAATGTGTCACTCACTCTGAACGAGACACAGAAAAGTATCCACTTTATGACACAGACTGAAGAAGCTCAAACCTTGCTTACATTTCCAAGATATATATATATATATATATATATATATATATATATATATATATATATATATATATATTTGAGTCTTGTGGGGGGGGGGGGGGGGCATATCCTATGTTGACTTATGACAAGTTCATGGACTAGGGCCCTATAAAATAGGCGTTGCGGACCGAATCACGGAATCCAGACATTAAACCCAAATTCAACAATATTCAAACATTTATTGAACTTAGTAGGAAATCAACTAAATCTATTCAACTTGTTAGAAAACGCATTCATTTGCCCAAGCCAATCATAAGACATGAACAAAATGCATCAGTGATTGGTATTTCCATGAACTTTCTGAAAGGGCACAGGAATGCCCCTGTCTGTGTGCATGTGTGCGGTGCGCGCGTATGTCTACACTTTGTATAGCCGTTAGCGATGATGCTAATGATAACCTTCTTCTGGTAGGGAAGGAATGGCTTTCCCCCAAAACCTTCGCAAGTAAATGTTAACTACAAAGTAGCCTATGCCTGCCTGACAGAATTATACCGTGATCATTTGCATCACTCCAGTGGCCATTTGTCCTACAGCAACACCGCTTAACCAAACAAAGGTCTCTTCCTGATGCACGCTTGCATTTAAGGGTAACTACACCCCAAAATCTAAATGTCTTCCATTTTTCCCAGACCTCAAAAATGGTCACCTGATAGGGTTTAAACATTGTTGTGGACATAGAACATCCAATTGTGCTGTTTTGCTATTAAAAAGGTGTACTTTTGAGAGCGAAAACCTGCCAAAACAGGGACAAACGGTCAACGGGGAAATCTAAACGGAGAAAAGGGAACTTGGGAATTAACGGAATCAGGCAAAACATTGAAGGGATTTTATAGTGCCCTAATGGACTACAGACATTGACAGTCTCCTAGACTAAAAACAAAGGCTGTATGTACTGCCTACATTTTGAGGGAAACGCAATGTCCATTATTTGATTTGATCAGGGCAGGGCAGGGCAGGGCAGGGCAGGGCAGCACACACAAACTGCATTTAGTCCAATAACAATCCATGATATTATTAGGGTGATAAATAAAAGGCAATTGCTCCATGACACAAGAGCACGCTCTACTGGGACAAAAAGCTTACAGCACCTGGTATTCCCAGGCGGTCTCCCATCCAAGTACTAACCAGGCCCGACCCTGCTTAGCTTCCGAGATCGGACGAGATCGGGCGTATTCAGGCTGGTATGGCCGTAAGCGAGGGAACAACTCTTGGTACACTATATAAAGTCAATGTGTCACTCACTCTGAACGAGACACAGAAAAGTATCCACTTTATGACACAGACTGAAGAAGCTCAAACCTTGCTTACATTTCCAAGATATATATATATATATTTTTTTTTTTGAGTCTTGTGGGGGTGGAAGAGGGCATATCCTATGTTGATTTATGACAAGTTCATGGACTAGGGCCCTATAAAATAGGCGTTGCGGACCGAATCACGGAATCCAGACATTAAACCCAAATTCAACAATATTCAAACATTTATTGAACTTAGTAGGAAATCAACTAAATCTATTCAACTTGTTAGAAAACGCATTCATTTGCCCAAGCCAATCATAAGACATGAACAAAATGCATCAGTGATTGGTATTTCCATGAACTTTCTGAAAGGGCACAGGAATGCCCCTGTCTGTGTGCATGTGTGCGGTGCGCGCGTATGTCTACACTTTGTGTAGCCGTTAGCGATGATGCTAATGATAACCTTCTTCTGGTAGGGAAGGAATGGCTTTCCCCCAAAACCTTCGCAAGTAAATGTTAACTACAAAGTAGCCTATGCCTGCCTGACAGAATTATACCGTGATCATTTGCATCACTCCAGTGGCCATTTGTCCTACAGCAACACCGCTTAACCAAACAAAGGTCTCTTCCTGATGCACGCTTGCATTTAAGGGTAACTACACCCCAAAATCTAAATGTCTTCCATTTTTCCCAGACCTCAAAAATGGTCACCTGATAGGGTTTAAACATTGTTGTGGACATAGAACATCCAATTGTGCTGTTTTGCTATTAAAAAGGTGTACTTTTGAGAGCGAAAACCTGCCAAAACAGGGACAAACGGTCAACGGGGAAATCTAAACGGAGAAAAGGGAACATGGGAATTAACGGAATCAGGCAAAACATTGAAGGGATTTTATAGTGCCCTAATGGACTACAGACATTGACAGTCTCCTAGACTAAAAACAAAGGCTGTATGTACTGCCTACATTTTGAGGGAAACGCAATGTCCATTATTTGATTTGATCAGGGCAGGGCAGGGCAGGGCAGCACACACAAACTGCATTTAGTCCAATAACAATCCATGATATTATTAGGGTGATAAATAAAAGGCAATTGCTCCATGACACAAGAGCACGCTCTACTGGGACAAAAAGCTTACAGCACCTGGTATTCCCAGGCGGTCTCCCATCCAAGTACTAACCAGGCCCGACCCTGCTTAGCTTCCGAGATCGGACGAGATCGGGCGTATTCAGGCTGGTATGGCCGTAAGCGAGGGAACAACTCTTGGTACACCATATAAAGTCAATGTGTCACTCACTCTGAACGAGACACAGAAAAGTATCCACTTTATGACACAGACTGAAGAAGCTCAAACCTTGCTTACATTTCCAAGATATATATATATATATATATATATATATATATATATATATATATATATATATATATATATATATATATATATATTGAGTCTTGTGGGGGGAGGGGGGGGGGGAAGAGGGCATATCCTATGTTGACTTATGACAAGCTCATGGACTAGGGCCCTATAAAATAGGCGTTGCGGACCGAATCACGGAATCCAGACATTAAACCCAAATTCAACAATATTCAAACATTTATTGAACTTAGTAGGAAATCAACTAAATCTATTCAACTTGTTAGAAAACGCATTCATTTGCCCAAGCCAATCATAAGACATGAACAAAATGCATCAGTGATTGGTATTTCCATGAACTTTCTGAAAGGGCACAGGAATGCCCCTGTCTGTGTGCATGTGTGCGGTGCGCGCGTATGTCTACACTTTGTGTAGCCGTTAGCGATGATGCTAATGATAACCTTCTTCTGGTAGGGAAGGAATGGCTTTCCCCCAAAACCTTCGCAAGTAAATGTTAACTACAAAGTAGCCTATGCCTGCCTGGCAGAATTATACCGTGATCATTTGCATCACTCCAGTGGCCATTTGTCCTACAGCAACACCGCTTAACCAAACAAAGGTCTCTTCCTGGTGCACGCTTGCATTTAAGGGTAACTACACCCCAAAATCTAAATGTCTTCCATTTTTCCCAGACCTCAAAAATGGTCACCTGATAGGGTTTAAACATTGTTGTGGACATAGAACATCCAATTGTGCTGTTTTGCTATTAAAAAGGTGTACTTTTGAGAGCGAAAACCTGCCAAAACAGGGACAAACGGTCAACGGGGAAATCTAAACGGAGAAAAGGGAACTTGGGAATTAACGGAATCAGGCAAAACATTGAAGGGATTTTATAGTGCCCTAATGGACTACAGACATTGACAGTCTCCTAGACTAAAAACAAAGGCTGTATGTACTGCCTACATTTTGAGGGAAACGCAATGTCCATTATTTGATTTGATCAGGGCAGGGCAGGGCAGGGCAGCACACACAAACTGCATTTAGTCCAATAACAATCCATGATATTATTAGGGTGATAAATAAAAGGCAATTGCTCCATGACACAAGAGCACGCTCTACTGGGACAAAAAGCTTACAGCACCTGGTATTCCCAGGCGGTCTTCCATCCAAGTACTAACCAGGCCCGACCCTGCTTAGCTTCCAAGATCGGACAAGATCGGGCGTATTCAGGCTGGTATGGCCGTAAGCGAGGGAACAACTCTTGGTACACTATATAAAGTCAATGTGTCACTCACTCTGAACGAGACACAGAAAAGTATCCACTTTATGACACAGACTGAAGAAGCTCAAACCTTGCTTACATTTCCAAGATATATATATATATATATATATATATATATATATATATATATATATATATATATATATATATATATATATATATATTGAGTCTTGTGGGGGGGGGGGGGGGGGGCATATCCTATGTTGACTTATGACAAGTTCATGGACTAGGGCCCTATAAAATAGGCGTTGCGGACCGAATCACGGAATCCAGACATTAAACCCAAATTCAACAATATTCAAACATTTATTGAACTTAGTAGGAAATCAACTAAATCTATTCAACTTGTTAGAAAACGCATTCATTTGCCCAAGCCAATCATAAGACATGAACAAAATGCATCAGTGATTGGTATTTCCATGAACTTTCTGAAAGGGCACAGGAATGCCCCTGTCTGTGTGCATGTGTGCGGTGCGCGCGTATGTCTACACTTTGTATAGCCGTTAGCGATGATGCTAATGATAACCTTCTTCTGGTAGGGAAGGAATGGCTTTCCCCCAAAACCTTCGCAAGTAAATGTTAACTACAAAGTAGCCTATGCCTGCCTGACAGAATTATACCGTGATCATTTGCATCACTCCAGTGGCCATTTGTCCTACAGCAACACCGCTTAACCAAACAAAGGTCTCTTCCTGATGCACGCTTGCATTTAAGGGTAACTACACCCCAAAATCTAAATGTCTTCCATTTTTCCCAGACCTCAAAAATGGTCACCTGATAGGGTTTAAACATTGTTGTGGACATAGAACATCCAATTGTGCTGTTTTGCTATTAAAAAGGTGTACTTTTGAGAGCGAAAACCTGCCAAAACAGGGACAAACGGTCAACGGGGAAATCTAAACGGAGAAAAGGGAACTTGGGAATTAACGGAATCAGGCAAAACATTGAAGGGATTTTATAGTGCCCTAATGGACTACAGACATTGACAGTCTCCTAGACTAAAAACAAAGGCTGTATGTACTGCCTACATTTTGAGGGAAACGCAATGTCCATTATTTGATTTGATCAGGGCAGGGCAGGGCAGGGCAGGGCAGGGCAGCACACACAAACTGCATTTAGTCCAATAACAATCCATGATATTATTAGGGTGATAAATAAAAGGCAATTGCTCCATGACACAAGAGCACGCTCTACTGGGACAAAAAGCTTACAGCACCTGGTATTCCCAGGCGGTCTCCCATCCAAGTACTAACCAGGCCCGACCCTGCTTAGCTTCCGAGATCGGACGAGATCGGGCGTATTCAGGCTGGTATGGCCGTAAGCGAGGGAACAACTCTTGGTACACTATATAAAGTCAATGTGTCACTCACTCTGAACGAGACACAGAAAAGTATCCACTTTATGACACAGACTGAAGAAGCTCAAACCTTGCTTACATTTCCAAGATATATATATATATATATTTTTTTTTGAGTCTTGTGGGGGTGGAAGAGGGCATATCCTATGTTGATTTATGACAAGTTCATGGACTAGGGCCCTATAAAATAGGCGTTGCGGACCGAATCACGGAATCCAGACATTAAACCCAAATTCAACAATATTCAAACATTTATTGAACTTAGTAGGAAATCAACTAAATCTATTCAACTTGTTAGAAAACGCATTCATTTGCCCAAGCCAATCATAAGACATGAACAAAATGCATCAGTGATTGGTATTTCCATGAACTTTCTGAAAGGGCACAGGAATGCCCCTGTCTGTGTGCATGTGTGCGGTGCGCGCGTATGTCTACACTTTGTGTAGCCGTTAGCGATGATGCTAATGATAACCTTCTTCTGGTAGGGAAGGAATGGCTTTCCCCCAAAACCTTCGCAAGTAAATGTTAACTACAAAGTAGCCTATGCCTGCCTGGCAGAATTATACCGTGATCATTTGCATCACTCCAGTGGCCATTTGTCCTACAGCAACACCGCTTAACCAAACAAAGGTCTCTTCCTGGTGCACGCTTGCATTTAAGGGTAACTACACCCCAAAATCTAAATGTCTTCCATTTTTCCCAGACCTCAAAAATGGTCACCTGATAGGGTTTAAACATTGTTGTTGACATAGAACATCCAATTGTGCTGTTTTGCTATTAAAAAGGTGTACTTTTGAGAGCGAAAACCTGCCAAAACAGGGACAAACGGTCAACAAGGAAATCTAAACGGAGAAAAGGGAACTTGGGAATTAACGGAATCAGGCAAAACATTGAAGGGATTTTATAGTGCCCTAATGGACTACAGACATTGACAGTCTCCTAGACTAAAAACAAAGGCTGTATGTACTGCCTACATTTTGAGGGAAACGCAATGTCCATTATTTGATTTGATCAGGGCAGGGCAGGGCAGCACACACAAACTGCATTTAGTCCAATAACAATCCATGATATTATTAGGGTGATAAATAAAAGGCAATTGCTCCATGACACAAGAGCACGCTCTACTGGGACAAAAAGCTTACAGCACCTGGTATTCCCAGGCGGTCTCCCATCCAAGTACTAACCAGGCCCGACCCTGCTTAGCTTCCGAGATCGGACGAGATCGGGCGTATTCAGGCTGGTATGGCCGTAAGCGAGGGAACAACTCTTGGTACACTATATAAAGTCAATGTGTCACTCACTCTGAACGAGACAGAAAAGTATCCACTTTATGACACAGACTGAAGAAGCTCAAACCTTGCTTACATTTCCAAGATATATATATATATATATATATATATATATATATATATATATATATATATATATTTGAGTCTTGTGGGGGTGGAAGAGGGCATATCCTATGTTGACTTATGACAAGTTCATGGACTAGGGCCCTATAAAATAGGCGTTGCGGACCGAATCACGGAATCCAGACATTAAACCCAAATTCAACAATATTCAAACATTTATTGAACTTAGTAGGAAATCAACTAAATCTATTCAACTTGTTAGAAAATATATTCATTTGCCCAAGCCAATCATAAGACATGAACAAAATGCATCAGTGATTGGTATTTCCATGAACTTTCTGAAAGGGCACAGGAATGCCCCTGTCTGTGTGCATGTGTGCGGCGCGCGCGTATGTCTACACTTTGTGTAGCCGTTAGCGATGATGCTAATGATAACCTTCTTCTGGTAGGGAAGGAATGGCTTTCCCCCAAAACCTTCGCAAGTAAATGTTAACTACAAAGTAGCCTATGCCTGCCTGGCAGAATTATACCGTGATCATTTGCATCACTCCAGTGGCCATTTGTCCTACAGCAACACCGCTTAACCAAACAAAGGTCTCTTCCTGGTGCACGCTTGCATTTAAGGGTAACTACACCCCAAAATCTAAATGTCTTCCATTTTTCCCAGACCTCAAAAATGGTCACCTGATAGGGTTTAAACATTGTTGTGGACATAGAACATCCAATTGTGCTGTTTTGCTATTAAAAAGGTGTACTTTTGAGAGCGAAAACCTGCCAAAACAGGGACAAACGGTCAACGGGGAAATCTAAACGGAGAAAAGGGAACTTGGGAATTAACGGAATCAGGCAAAACATTGAAGGGATTTTATAGTGCCCTAATGGACTACAGACATTGACAGTCTCCTAGACTAAAAACAAAGGCTGTATGTACTGCCTACATTTTGAGGGAAACGCAATGTCCATTATTTGATTTGATCAGGGCAGGGCAGGGCAGGGCAGGGCAGGGCAGGGCAGCACACACAAACTGCATTTAGTCCAATAACAATCCATGATATTATTAGGGTGATAAATAAAAGGCAATTGCTCCATGACACAAGAGCACGCTCTACTGGGACAAAAAGCTTACAGCACCTGGTATTCCCAGGCGGTCTCCCATCCAAGTACTAACCAGGCCCGACCCTGCTTAGCTTCCGAGATCGGACGAGATCGGGCGTATTCAGGCTGGTATGGCCGTAAGCGAGGGAACAACTCTTGGTACACTATATAAAGTCAATGTGTCACTCACTCTGAACGAGACACAGAAAAGTATCCACTTTATGACACAGACTGAAGAAGCTCAAACCTTGCTTACATTTCCAAGATATATATATATATAATTTTTTTTTTGAGTCTTGTGGGGGTGGAAGAGGGCATATCCTATGTTGATTTATGACAAGTTCATGGACTAGGGCCCTATAAAATAGGCGTTGCGGACCGAATCACGGAATCCAGACATTAAACCCAAATTCAACAATATTCAAACATTTATTGAACTTAGTAGGAAATCAACTAAATCTATTCAACTTGTTAGAAAACGCATTCATTTGCCCAAGCCAATCATAAGACATGAACAAAATGCATCAGTGATTGGTATTTCCATGAACTTTCTGAAAGGGCACAGGAATGCCCCTGTCTGTGTGCATGTGTGCGGTGCGCGCGTATGTCTACACTTTGTGTAGCCGTTAGCGATGATGCTAATGATAACCTTCTTCTGGTAGGGAAGGAATGGCTTTCCCCCAAAACCTTCGCAAGTAAATGTTAACTACAAAGTAGCCTATGCCTGCCTGGCAGAATTATACCGTGATCATTTGCATCACTCCAGTGGCCATTTGTCCTACAGCAACACCGCTTAACCAAACAAAGGTCTCTTCCTGGTGCACGCTTGCATTTAAGGGTAACTACACCCCAAAATCTAAATGTCTTCCATTTTTCCCAGACCTCAAAAATGGTCACCTGATAGGGTTTAAACATTGTTGTTGACATAGAACATCCAATTGTGCTGTTTTGCTATTAAAAAGGTGTACTTTTGAGAGCGAAAACCTGCCAAAACAGGGACAAACGGTCAACAAGGGAATCTAAACGGAGAAAAGGGAACTTGGGAATTAACGGAATCAGGCAAAACATTGAAGGGATTTTATAGTGCCCTAATGGACTACAGACATTGACAGTCTCCTAGACTAAAAACAAAGGCTGTATGTACTGCCTACATTTTGAGGGAAACGCAATGTCCATTATTTGATTTGATCAGGGCAGGGCAGGGCAGGGCAGGGCAGCACACACAAACTGCATTTAGTCCAATAACAATCCATGATATTATTAGGGTGATAAATAAAAGGCAATTGCTCCATGACACAAGAGCACGCTCTACTGGGACAAAAAGCTTACAGCACCTGGTATTCCCAGGCGGTCTCCCATCCAAGTACTAACCAGGCCCGACCCTGCTTAGCTTCCAAGATCGGACGAGATCGGGCGTATTCAGGCTGGTATGGCCGTAAGCGAGGGAACAACTCTTGGTACACTATATAAAGTCAATGTGTCACTCACTCTGAAAGGGACACAGAAACGTATCCACTTTATGACACAGACTGAAGAAGCTCAAACCTTGCTTACATTTCCAAGATATATATATATATATATATATATATATATATATATATATATATATATATATATATATATATATATATATATATATATATATATATATATATATATATTGAGTCTTGTGGGGGTGGAAGAGGGCATATCCTATGTTGACTTATGACAAGTTCATGGACTAGGGCCCTATAAAATAGGCGTTGCGGACCGAATCACGGAATCCAGACATTAAACCCAAATTCAACAATATTCAAACATTTATTGAACTTAGTAGGAAATCAACTAAATCTATTCAACTTGTTAGAAAACGCATTCATTTGCCCAAGCCAATCATAAGACATGAACAAAATGCATCAGTGATTGGTATTTCCATGAACTTTCTGAAAGGGCACAGGAATGCCCCTGTCTGTGTGCATGTGTGCGGTGCGCGCGTATGTCTACACTTTGTGTAGCCGTTAGCGATGATGCTAATGATAACCTTCTTCTGGTAGGGAAGGAATGGCTTTCCCCCAAAACCTTCGCAAGTAAATGTTAACTACAAAGTAGCCTATGCCTGCCTGGCAGAATTATACCGTGATCATTTGCATCACTCCAGTGGCCATTTGTCCTACAGCAACACCGCTTAACCAAACAAAGGTCTCTTCCTGGTGCACGCTTGCATTTAAGGGTAACTACACCCCAAAATCTAAATGTCTTCCATTTTTCCCAGACCTCAAAAATGGTCACCTGATAGGGTTTAAACATTGTTGTTGACATAGAACATCCAATTGTGCTGTTTTGCTATTAAAAATGTGTACTTTTGAGAGCGAAAACCTGCCAAAACAGGGACAAACGGTCAACGGGGAAATCTAAACGGAGAAAAGGGAACTTGGGAATTAACGGAATCAGGCAAAACATTGAAGGGATTTTATAGTGCCCTAATGGACTACAGACATTGACAGTCTCCTAGACTAAAAACAAAGGCTGTATGTACTGCCTACATTTTGAGGGAAACGCAATGTCCATTATTTGATTTGATCAGGGCAGGGCAGGGCAGCACACACAAACTGCATTTAGTCCAATAACAATCCATGATATTATTAGGGTGATAAATAAAAGGCAATTGCTCCATGACACAAGAGCACGCTCTACTGGGACAAAAAGCTTACAGCACCTGGTATTCCCAGGCGGTCTCCCATCCAAGTACTAACCAGGCCCGACCCTGCTTAGCTTCCGAGATCTGACGAGATCGGGCGTATTCAGGCTGGTATGGCCGTAAGCGAGGGAACAACTCTTGGTACACTATATAAAGTCAATGTGTCACTCACTCTGAACGAGACAGAAAAGTATCCACTTTATGACACAGACTGAAGAAGCTCAAACCTTGCTTACATTTCCAAGATATATATATATATATATATATATATATATATATATATATATATATATATATATATATATATATATATATATATATATATATATATATATATATATTTGAGTCTTGTGGGGGTGGAAGAGGGCATATCCTATGTTGACTTATGACAAGTTCATGGACTAGGGCCCTATAAAATAGGCGTTGCGGACCGAATCACGGAATCCAGACATTAAACCCAAATTCAACAATATTCAAACATTTATTGAACTTAGTAGGAAATCAACTAAATCTATTCAACTTGTTAGAAAACATATTCATTTGCCCAAGCCAATCATAAGACATGAACAAAATGCATCAGTGATTGGTATTTCCATGAACTTTCTGAAAGGGCACAGGAATGCCCCTGTCTGTGTGCATGTGTGCGGCGCGCGCGTATGTCTACACTTTGTGTAGCCGTTAGCGATGATGCTAATGATAACCTTCTTCTGGTAGGGAAGGAATGGCTTTCCCCCAAAACCTTCGCAAGTAAATGTTAACTACAAAGTAGCCTATGCCTGCCTGGCAGAATTATACCGTGATCATTTGCATCACTCCAGTGGCCATTTGTCCTACAGCAACACCGCTTAACCAAACAAAGGTCTCTTCCTGGTGCACGCTTGCATTTAAGGGTAACTACACCCCAAAATCTAAATGTCTTCCATTTTTCCCAGACCTCAAAAATGGTCACCTGATAGGGTTTAAACATTGTTGTGGACATAGAACATCCAATTGTGCTGTTTTGCTATTAAAAAGGTGTACTTTTGAGAGCGAAAACCTGCCAAAACAGGTACAAACGGTCAACGGGGAAATCTAAACGGAGAAAAGGGAACTTGGGAATTAACGGAATCAGGCAAAACATTGAAGGGATTTTATAGTGCCCTAATGGACTACAGACATTGACAGTCTCCTAGACTAAAAACAAAGGCTGTATGTACTGCCTACATTTTGAGGGAAACGCAATGTCCATTATTTGATTTGATCAGGGCAGGGCAGGGCAGGGCAGGGCAGCACACACAAACTGCATTTAGTCCAATAACAATCCATGATATTATTAGGGTGATAAATAAAAGGCAATTGCTCCATGACACAAGAGCACGCTCTACTGGGACAAAAAGCTTACAGCACCTGGTATTCCCAGGCGGTCTCCCATCCAAGTACTAACCAGGCCCGACCCTGCTTAGCTTCCGAGATCGGACGAGATCGGGCGTATTTTTTTTTTTTTTTTTTTTTTTTTTTTTTAAATTAACCCATCTTTATATCATAGCTTCATATTTCACATCTTCACATCATATCATAGCTCCACAGCTTCTTTTTTTTTTTTTACATATCATAGCTTCATATTTCACATCATTTCTTCACATCTCATAGCTTCACAGCTTCTTTTTTTACATATCATAGCTTCATATTTCACATCTCATAGCTTCACAGCTTATTTTTTACATATCATAGCTTCATATTTCACATCACTTCTTCACATCTCATAGCTTCACAGCTTCTTTTTACATATCATAGCTTCATATTTCACATCACTTCTTCACATCTCATAGCTTCACAGCTTCTTTTTTACATATCATAGCTTCATATTTCACATCTCATAGCTTCACAGCTTATTTTTACATATCATAGCTTCATATTTCACATCTCATAGCTTCACAGCTTATTTTTTCCATATCATATCTTCATATTTCACATCTTCACATCTCAGCCTATAACGCAGATTATCAGTCCACGTCATAGCTTCTTACATGCTTTTTACAGCAACTGGTATTCCAAGGTGGTCCCCCATCCAAGTACTAACCAGCCCTAAACCTGCTTAGCTTCCGAGATCTGACGAGATCGGGCGTATTCAGGCTGGTATGGCCGTAAGCGAGGGAACAACTCTTGGTACACTATATAAAGTCAATGTGTCACTCACTCTGAACGAGACACAGAAAAGTATCCACTTTATGACACAGACTGAAGAAGCTCAAACCTTGCTTACATTTCCAAGATATATATATATATATATATATATATATATATATATATTTGAGTCTCGTGGGGGTGGAAGAGGGCATATCCTATGTTGACTTATGACAAGTTCATGGACTAGGGCCCTATAAAATATGCGTTGTGGACCGAATCACGGAATCCAGACATTAAACCCAAATTCAACAATATTCAAACATTTATTGAACTTAGTAGGAAATCAACTAAATCTATTCAACTTGTTAGAAAACATATTAATTTGCCCAAGCCAATCATAAGACATGAACAAAATGCATCAGTGATTGGTATTTCCATGAACTTTCTGAAAGGGCACAGGAATGCCCCTGTCTGTGTGCATGTGTGCGGTGCGCGCGTATGTCTACACTTTGTGTAGCCGTTAGCGATGATGCTAATGATAACCTTCTTCTGGTAGGGAAGGAATGGCTTTCCCCCAAAACCTTCGCAAGTAAATGTTAACTACAAAGTAGCCTATGCCTGCCTGGCAGAATTATACCGTGATCATTTGCATCACTCCAGTGGCCATTTGTCCTACAGCAACACCGCTTAACCAAACAAAGGTCTCTTCCTGGTGCACGCTTGCATTTAAGGGTAACTACACCCCAAAATCTAAATGTCTTCCATTTTTCCCAGACCTCAAAAATGGTCACCTGATAGGGTTTAAACATTGTTGTGGACATAGAACATCCAATTGTGCTGTTTTGCTATTAAAAAGGTGTACTTTTGAGAGCGAAAACCTGCCAAAACAGGGACAAACGGTCAACGGGGAAATCTAAACGGAGAAAAGGGAACTTGGGAATTAACGGAATCAGGCAAAACATTGAAGGGATTTTATAGTGCCCTAATGGACTACAGACATTGACAGTCTCCTAGACTAAAAACAAAGGCTGTATGTACTGCCTACATTTTGAGGGAAACGCAATGTCCATTATTTGATTTGATCAGGGCAGGGCAGGGCAGGGCAGCACACACAAACTGCATTTAGTCCAATAACAATCGATGATATTATTAGGGTGATAAATAAAAGGCAATTGCTCCATGACACAAGAGCACGCTCTACTGGGACAAAAAGCTTACAGCACCTGGTATTCCCAGGCGGTCCCCCATCCAAGTACTAACCAGGCCCGACCCTGCTTAGCTTCCGAGATCGGACGAGATCGGGCATATTCAGGCTGGTATGGCCGTAAGCGAGGGAACAACTCTTGGTACACTATATAAAGTCAATGTGTCACTCACTCTGAACGACACACAGAAAAGTATCCACTTTATGACACAGACTGAAGAAGCTCAAACCTTGCTTACATTTCCAAGATAGATATATATATATATATATATATATATATATATATATATATATATTTGAGTCTTGTGGGGGTGGAAGAGGGCATATCCTATGTTGACTTATGACAAGTTCATGGACTAGGGCCCTATAAAATAGGCGTTGCGGACCGAATCACGGAATCCAGACATTAAACCCAAATTCAACAATATTCAAACATTTATTGAACTTAGTAGGAAATCAACTAAATCTATTCAACTTGTTAGAAAACATATTAATTTGCCCAAGCCAATCATAAGACATGAACAAAATGCATCAGTGATTGGTATTTCCATGAACTTTCTGAAAGGGCACAGGAATGCCCCTGTCTGTGTGCATGTGTGCGGTGCGCGCGTATGTCTACACTTTGTGTAGCCGTTAGCGATGATGCTAATGATAACCTTCTTCTGGTAGGGAAGGAATGGCTTTCCCCCAAAACCTTCGCAAGTAAATGTTAACTACAAAGTAGCCTATGCCTGCCTGGCAGAATTATACCGTGATCATTTGCAT
>NW_028159646.1:0-37500 GCF_964263955.1 Coregonus lavaretus | reverse complement strand
TGCATTTTGTTCATGTCTTATGATTGACTTGGGCAAATGAATGCGTTTTCTAACAAGTTGAATAGATTTAGTTGATTTCTTACTAAGTTCAATAAATGTTTGAATATTGTTGAATTTCGGTTTAATGTCTGGATTCCGTGATTCGGTCCGCAACGCCTATTTTATAGGGCCCTAGTCAATGAACTTGTCATAAATCAACATAGGATATGCCCTCTCTCCCCCCCCCAACAAGACTCAAATATATATATATATATTGGAAATGTAAGCAAGGGTTGAGCTTCTTAAGTTTGTGTCACAAAGTGGATACGTTTATGTGTCACTTTCAGAGTGAGTGACACATTGACTTTATATAGTGTACCAAGAGTTGTTCCCTCGCTTACGGCCATACCAGCCTGAATACGCCCATCCTGATTGGAGAAGTGACGACAGGTGCGAGTTTTGAGCTGTGAGTGAGGGTTTGCTGAAGAGTGTTTGCGCGAGAGCTATTTTTGTTAATTATTTGGATTTCGAAATATATATTTTTTTTGTTCTTGCAGTTGAATAGTTTTAAGTTTGGTTAGTCTTCCCCCCTTGCAGTTTTGCTGCTTGGGGGAGAGTTTTTCTTTTCGGGTTTTTTTTTAAGCACTATGACGGACAACATGGAAATGACAAACGGAATGGACAAAGACAACGAAAGGGCGCAACGGAAGAAAAATGAAGATAAAGAAGGAATGAAATATGGCAAAGAATACACGGATGCCGAATGAAAGGAGAAAAGAAGTATGAAGTTACGATGAGAAACGGAAAAGGAAAAGAACGTTTAATGGATGGAATACGGATAAAGGACACCAGGATTTTGGCGAGAGATGTTAATGTGAAGGAATTGGTGGTGTCTTTTATGAATCTCCCAGTATATGTAGAAGATGGTGTGATACTGGGCAAGCTGAGTAGATGGGGAGTGGCAGCCGTATCGGAGATAAGGAGGAGAGTTTGGCCAGGAACGGAGGTGGTTGATGGGACACGTTTTTGCAAAGTCAAGTTCACAGAAAAAGTGACATCATTGCCTTACTCTACAAGAATTGAGACGATGGAGGGAGCAGAATATTTTAGGGTCCTTCATGACAAACAGGTCAGAGTGTGTCGTTTGTGTATTCAACCCGGGCACATAGTTAAAGACTGCCCTGAATTTAAGTGTTTCAAATGCGGCAAGCAAGGACACTATGTGAGAGAATGTGTCGGAGAGAAGGAAAGGAATTTCTGTGGTGGATGCAGAAAGAGATTGGCGGAGTGCAACTGTGGAGAGGTTATGGCTGAAGAGGGGAGTCAAGCACTATTCGAGGAAGCAGTTGTATTGTCGCAAGAAGGAGAAGAAGATGGAGGAGAGGACGTGGTGGAGAGTGGAGAGACGGAGGAAGGAAGAAGGGAGAAGGACCAGAAGATGAATGAAATTGGGAGTAGTATGGACTCAGAAATAAGAAGAGGGAGTTTTCAGGAGGAGGGGGGGAGTGGACTGGGGGGAAGCATGGGGGACTCACAGGTTTTGGGGGATAGCACAGTACTAACAAGTACCTCGGGGGGTGAAGAAATGGAGAGGGGTTCGAGTTTGAGAACAATAACAGAAACGACAACGACGGCTATACATGAGACGGAGATGAACACGGGGAGCACAACGATGACAATACCAGAGACGGAGATGAACATGGGGAGCACAACGGATGAGGGTGACAAGAAGTTGAGTTGGCTGGATAACATGGACTTGGAGGAGATATCGGACACGGATGATGGAGAAAAGAGTGAAAGAACGAGGGAAGGATACAGGAAGAGGAAAGCGGGGGGAAGAGGGAGAGAGAAAGGGTGGAAGAGGAAAGAAACTGGATAACAGGTAGAGGATAATGAAATTATATTTTATTATTTTATTATTTATTAGAATGGTAAATATAATGTCAATAAATGCAAATGGTTTGAGAACAATGGGAAAATTTAATAGAATAGTACAAATGAAGAATTCAGATATTTTATGTATTCAAGAGACGCACTGGGATAATGCATGTGTTTTAGAAGTAAAAAAAATATGGAGGGATTTTATTTATGTTAACAATGGCAGGGGAAATTCAAGTGGGGTTGCAATTTTATTAAGGAAGGATGTAGTAGAAAATGTGAAGAAGATATATAATGATAATAATGGGAGGATTTTAATTTTGGATTTTGAATATATGAATAGGGTTTTTAGGATTATAAATATTTATGCGCCGAATAATGAGATAGAGCGAAATAATTTATTTTTAGAATTAGGGAAATGGTGCAAGGGTAACTGTATTTTAGTAGGGGATTTTAATGTTAAAATGAATAGATTAGATATGAAAAGGGGAGCTATTTTTAGAAATGACGTATCTAGGGGGGTCTTAAGGAAGATTATGTTTGAAAACAGTTTGATTGATATATGGAGGGATGAGAATCCGAACAAGAGAGGAATTTCTAGAAGGCAGGTGGTTTTAGGGGAGTTGAAACAGACGCGAATAGATCTGGTTTTAGTAAATGAGGGTTTAAGGAATTTTATGAAAGAAATTAAGTATGTTTTTACAGCTTTTAGTGATCATGCGGCGATGGTATTTTCTTGTGGAGTAAGGACACATACTAAATCTGGTGGGCTGTGGTGTTTAAATAATAGCTTGCTAGAGGAGGAAAATTATATTGAGATGATATCAGAATGTATTGGGAAGGCCAAAAGACAACAGTTAATGGAGGTGAATATGGGGTTGTGGTGGGAGGAGCTGAAAACCAAATGTAAGGAATTGACTATAAAATATGCCGTTAAGAGGAATTATTTTTTGAAAAAGAAGGAGAGGGAACTACGTAAGAAGGTTAAACATGAACTTGAGTGTATAGAAAAGGATGAAGGTCATGGGGTGGAGGATTATTTACTGGCTAAGGATGCACTTGATGAATATGAGAAGAAGAAATGTAATGCGGCGATTGTAAGGAGTAGAGTGCAATATGCGATAGAGGGGGAAAGGTGTACTTCATTTTTCTTGAATTTAGAAAAAAGAAGACAAGAGAAGATTTATATTACGGAGTTAATTAATGATAAAGGGGAAAAGGTTAATGATTTGGTGGGGATTCTGGATACGGTCGAGAGATATTATGAATGTTTATTTAAAAAAGAAGAGGTTAATGATTCCTGTATGGATAAGGTGCTTGAACACGTGGATACTAAGTTATTCTTCAGACAGCATTGAGGAGTACACCACATCAGTCACTGGCTTCATCAATAAGTGCATCGATGATGTCGTCCCCACAGTGACCGTACGTACATACCCCAACCAGAAGCCATGGATTACAGGAAACATCCGCACTGAGCTAAAGGGTAGAGCTGCCGCTTTCAAGGAACGGGACTCTAACCCGGACGCTTATAAGAAATCCCGCTATGACCTCCGACGAACCATCAAACAGGCAAAGAGTCAATACAGGTCTAAGATTGAATCATACTACACTGGCTCTGACGCTCGCCGGATGTGGCAGGGCTTGAAAACTATTACAGACTACAAAGGGAAGCACAGCCGCGAGCTGCCCAGTGACACAAGCCTACCAGACGAGCTAAACCACTTCTATGCTCGCTTCGAGGCAAGCAACACTGAAGCATGCATGAGAGCACCAGCTGTTCCGGACGACTATGTGATCACGCTCTCCGTAGCCGATGTGAGTAAGACTTTTAAGCAGGTCAACATTCACAAGGCCGCAGGGCCAGACGGATTACCAGGACGTGTACTCCGAGCATGTGCTGACCAACTGGCAAGTGTCTTCACTGACATTTTCAACATGTCCCTGACTGAGTCTGTAATACCAACATGTTTCAAGCAGACCACCATAGTCCCCGTGCCCAAGAACTCTAAGATAACCTGCCTAAATGACTACCGACCCGTGGCACTGACGTCTGTAGCCATGAAGTGCTTTGAAAGACTGGTCATGGCTCACATCAACAGCATAATCCCAGAAACCCTAGACCCACTCCAATTTGCATACCGCCCCAACAGATCCACAGATGATGCAATCTCTATCGCACTCCACACTGCCCTTTCCCACCTGGACAAGAGGAACACCTACGTGAGAATGCTATTCATTGACTACAGCTCAGCATTCAACACCATAGTGCCCTCAAAGCTCATCACTAAGCTAAGGATCCTGGGACTAAACACCTCCCTCTGCAACTGGATCCTGGACTTCCTGACGGGCCGCCCCCAGGTGGTAAGGGTAGGTAACAACACATCTGCCACACTGATCCTCAACACGGGGGCCCCTCAGGGGTGCGTGCTCAGTCCCCTCCTGTACTCTCTGTTCACCCATGACTGCATGGCCAGGCACGACTCCAACACCATCATTAAGTTTGCCGACGACACAACAGTGGTAGGCCTGATCACCGACAACGATGAGACAGCCTATAGGGAGGAGGTCAGAGATCTGGCCGTGTGGTGCCAGGACAACAACCTCTCCCTCAACGTGACCAAGACAAAGGAGATGATTGTGGACTACAGGAAAAAAAAGAGGACTGGCACGCCCCCATTCTCATCGACGGGGCTGTAGTGGAACAGGTTGAGAGCTTCAAGTTCCTTGGTGTCCACATCACCAACGAACTATCATGGTCCAAACACACCAAGACAGTCGTGAAGAGGGCACGACAAAGCCTATTCCCCCTCAGGAGACTAAAAAGATTTGGCATGGGTCCTCAGATCCTCAAAATATTCTACAGCTGCACCATCGAGAGCATCCTGACTGGTTGCATCACCGCCTGGTATGGCAACTGCTTGGCCTCCGACCGCAAGGCACTACAGAGGGTAGTGCGTACGGCCCAGTACATCACTGGGGCAAAGCTTCCTGCCATCCAGGACCTCTATACCAGGCGGTGTCAGAGGAAGGCCCTCAAAATTGTCAAAGACTCCAGCCACCCTAGTCATAGACTGTTCTCTCTGCTACCGCACGGCAAGCGGTACCGGAGTGCCAAGTCTAGGTCCAAAAGACTTCTCAACAGCTTCTACCCCCAAGCCATAAGACTCCTGAACAGCTAATCATGGCTACCCGGACTATTTGCACTGCCCCCCCCACCCCATCCTTTTTACGCTGCTGCTACTCTGTTAAGTATTTATGCATAGTCACTTTAACTCTACCCACATGTACATATTACCTCAACTAGCCGGTGCCCCCGCACATTGACTCTGCAACGGTACCCCCCTGTATATATAGCCTCCCTACTGTCACTTTATTTTACTTCTGCTCTTTTTTTTCTCAACACTTTTTTTTGTTGTTGTTTTATTCTTACTTTTTTTGTTTAAAATAAATGCACTGTTGGTTAAGGGCTGTAAGTAAGCATTTCACTGTAATGTCTGCACCTGTTGTATTCGGCGCATGTGACCAATAAAATTAGATTAGATTTGATTTGATCCCTGATCAATACTAACCCTAGCTTCATGTCCATAAACCTGATCAATACTAACCCTAGCTTCATGTCCATATCCCTGATCAACCCTAACCCTAGCTTCATGTCCATATCCCTGATCAACCCTAACCCTAGCTTCATGTCCATATCCCTGATCAACCCTAACCCTAGCTTCATGTCCATATCCCTGATCAACCCTAACCCTAGCTTCATGTCCATATCCCTGATCAACCCTAACCCTAGCTTCATGTCCATATCCCTGATCAACCCTAACCCTAGCTTCATGTCCATATCCCTGATCAACCCTAACCCTAGCTTCATGTCCATATCCCTGATCAATACTAACCCTAGCTTCATGTCCATATCCTTGATCAACCCTAACCCTAGCTTCATGTCCATATCCCTGATCAACCCTAACCCTAGCTTCATGTCCATATCCCTGATCAACCCTAACCCTAGCTTCATGTCCATATCCCTGATCAATACTAAACCTAGCTTCATGTCCATATCCCTGATCAACCCTAACCCTAGCTTCATGTCCATATCCCTGATCAATACTAACCCTAGCTTCATGTCCATATCCCTGATCAACCCTAACCCTAGCTTCATGTCCATATCCCTGATCAATACTAACCCTAGCTTCATGTCCATATCCCTGATCAATACTAAACCTACCTTCATGTCCATATCCCTGATCAATACTAAACCTAACCCTAGCTTCATGTCCATATCCCTGATCAATACTAACCCTAGCTTCATGTCCATATCCCTGATCAATACTAAACCTAACCCTAGCTTCATGTCCATATCCCTGATCAACCCTAACCCTAGCTTCATGTCCATATCTCTGATCAACCCTAACCCTAGCTTCATGTCCATATCCCTGATCAATACTAACCCTAGCTTCATGTCCATATCCCTGATCAACCCTAACCCTAGCTTCATGTCCATATCCCTGATCAATACTAACCCTAGCTTCATGTCCATATCTCTGATCAACCCTAACCCTAGCTTCATGTCCATATCCCTGATCAATACTAACCCTAGCTTCATGTCCATATCCCTGATCAATACTAACCCTAGCTTCATGTCCATATCTCTGATCAATACTAACCCTAGCTTCATGTCCATATCCCTGATCAACCCTAACCCTAGCTTCATGTCCATATCCCTGATCAATACTAACCCTAGCTTCATGTCCATATCCCTGATCAATACTAACCCTAGCTTCATGTCCATATCTCTGATCAACCCTAACCCTAGCTTCATGTCCATATCCCTGATCAATACTAACCCTAGCTTCATGTCCATATCCCTGATCAATACTAACACTAGCTTCATGTCCATATCCCTGATCAACCCTAACCCTAGCTTCATGTCCATATCCCTGATCAATACTAACCCTAGCTTCATGTCCATATCTCTGATCAACCCTAACCCTAGCTTCATGTCCATATCCCTGATCAACCCTAACCCTAGCTTCATGTCCATATCCCTGATCAACCCTAACCCTAGCTTCATGTCCATATCCCTGATCAACCCTAACCCTAGCTTCATGTCCATATCCCTGATCAATACTAACCCTAGCTTCATGTCCATATCTCTGATCAACCCTAACCCTAGCTTCATGTCCATATCCCTGATCAATACTAAACCTAACCCTAGCTTCATGTCCATATCCCTGATCAATACTAACCCTAGCTTCATGTCCATATCCCTGATCAACCCTAACCCTAGCTTCATGTCCATATCCCTGATCAACCCTAACCCTAGCTTCATGTCCATATCCCTGATCAATACTAACCCTAGCTTCATGTCCATATCCCTGATCAATACTAACCCTAGCTTCATGTCCATATCTCTGATCAACCCTAACCCTAGCTTCATGTCCATATCCCTGATCAATACTAAACCTAACCCTAGCTTCATGTCCATATCCCTGATCAACCCTAACCCTATGTCCATATCCCTGATCAACACTAACCCTAGCTTCATGTCCATATCCCTGATCAATACTAAACCTAACCCTAGCTTCATGTCCATATCCCTGATCAACCCTAACCCCATATCCCTGATCAATACTAACCCTAGCTTCATGTCCATATCCCTGATCAATACTAACCCTAGCTTCATGTCCATATCTCTGATCAACCCTAACCCTAGCTTCATGTCCATATCCCTGATCAATACTAAACCTAACCCTAGCTTCATGTCCATATCCCTGATCAACCCTAACCCTAGCTTCATGTCCATATCCCTGATCAATACTAACCCTAGCTTCATGTCCATATCCCTGATCAATACTAACCCTAGCTTCATGTCCATATCCCTGATCAATACTAAACCTAACCCTAGCTTCATGTCCATATCCCTGATCAACCCTAACCATTTTTTACATTTTAGTCATTTAGCAGACGCTCTTATCCAGAGCGACTTACAGGAGCAATTAGGGTTGTGCCTTGCTCAAGGGCACATCGACAGATTTTTCACCTAGTCGGCTCGGGGATTAGAACCAGCGACCTTTCGGTTACTGGCACAATGCTCTTAACCACTAAGCTACCTGACGCCCCATGTCCATATCCCTGATCAACACTAACCCTAGCTTCATGTCCATATCCCTGATCAACCCTAACCCTAGCTTCATGTCCATATCCCTGATCAACCCTAACCCTAGCTTCATGTCCATATCCCTGATCAACCCTAACCCTAGCTTCATGTCCATATCCCTGATCAACCATAACCCTAGCTTCATGTCCATATCCCTGATCAACACTAACCCTAGCTTCATGTCCACATCATTGATCAACCCTAACCCTAGCTCCATGTCCATATCCCTGATCAATACTAAACCTAACCCTAGCTTCATGTCCATATCCCTGATCAACCCTAACCCTAGCTTCATGTCCATATCCCTGATCAACACTAACCCTAGCTTCATGTCCATATCCCTGATCAATACTAACCCTAGCTTCATGTCCATATCCCTGATCAATACTAACCCTAGCTTCATGTCCATATCCCTGATCAATACTAACCCTAGCTTCATGTCCATATCCCTGATCAACACTAACCCTAGCTTCATGTCCACATCATTGATCAACACTAACCCTAGCTTCATGTCCATATCCCTGATCAACACTAACCCTAGCTTCATGTCCACATCATTGATCAATACTAACCCTAGCTTCATGTCCACATCATTGATCAACCCTAACCCTAGCTTCATGTCCACATCATTGATCAATACTAACCCTAGCTTCATGTCCACATCATTGATCAACACTAACCCTAGCTTCATGTCCATATCCCTGATCAATACTAACCCTAGCTTCATGTCCATATCCCTGATCAACCCTAACCCTAGCTTCATGTCCATATCCCTGATCAATACTAACCCTAGCTTCATGTCCATATCCCTGATCAACCCTAACCCTAGCTTCATGTCCATATCCCTGATCAACACTAACCCTAGCTTCATGTCCACATCATTGATCAACACTAACCCTAGCTTCATGTCCATATCCCTGATCAACCATAACCCTAGCTTCATGTCCATATCCCTGATCAACACTAACCCTAGCTTCATGTCCACATCATTGATCAACACTAACCCTAGCTTCATGTCCACATCATTGATCAACCCTAACCCTACATTTTTGTTTGTCCCTAGTTTTGTGTGGGACGTGGTGTGTATCTACTACGACAGTGATGCCACAGTACAGAAGGATGAGGAGATCCAGGCGTTTGTTAAAGATGTCTGCAGCTTTGGGATGCAGGACCTTGACTGCTGTGGTGGGTACAAACACATAATAACCAACAAACACTACAATGGCATAGCCTGCTTCAAAATGCTGTTTTAGTTATCTGCAATACAAACACACACTTTCTCTGGACTGTGTTGGAAGACGTAGCTGACCATGCAGTAACATTATCAATATTTAGCTATGCAGACATCCTTGTATGCAGACATGTACTTAACTTTTAGTGGCTCACTGGTGGAACAAGTGTCAAAATAAACATCCTGTGTTGCGCCCAAAACGTGTTAAACATCCCCTTAACTTGGCATTAAGCAAGGGCTGACCACTGCACTCTGTGGCAAGGAGGAAAGCATAGTTCCTCTGGTGATTATAGGCTTTTTATTCCTCGTGTCACTATTTCAAATTTGTTTTTATTTTTTATCTTTATATTTAACTCTGCAATGTTGAAAAAATACCCGTAAGGAAGCATTTCACTGTTAGTCTACACCTGTTGTTTATGAAGCATGTGACAAATAACATTTGATTGATTATATGGAAACTTTTTCTGCAGAGTTTCCCAAGTCCCTGAAGACACGTGAGGATCTCACAGAGTACCTGACTGTCATCATCTTCACTGCCTCAGCTCACCACGCTGCTGTCAACTTCGGACAGGTGAGACTTGGGGCTAGATTCAATCAGATTGACATCTGCATAGCGTTGTTTTGCTGGTCTAACTGTAAGTCTGCTAAATTACTAAAATGTTAATGTTAAATCTATGACGTTAAAATGCCTATTTACGGTCTCATGACACAAGAGCACCACCTAGCTTCCCTTAGCTGTTAATGTCTGTCTACTCTGTGTCTATCAGTATGACTGGTGCTCGTGGATCCCCAACGCTCCCCCCACCATGCGTAAGCCCCCTCCCACACAGAAAGGGGTGGTAGATGTGAAGTTCATCATCGAGAGTCTCCCTGACCGCGGCCGGTCCTGCTGGCACCTAGGGGCCGTCTGGGCCCTCAGTCAGTTCCAGGAGAATGAGGTACACACACCACACGCACACGCACACTCACACGCACACACACACACACACACACACAGTGTTTGTCTGCTTTTGTTCTGAATGTTAAAGAAAGCCCTCCAACCCCTGTGTGTGTGTGTGTGTGTGTGTGTGTGTGTGTGTGTGTGTGTGTGTGTGTGTGTGTGTGTGTGTGTGTGTGTGTGTGTGTGTGTGTGTGTGTGTGTGTGTGTGTGTGTGTGTGTGTGTGTGTGTGTGTGTGTGTGTGTGTGTCCTCTCCTCCAGCTGTTCCTGGGGATGTACCCAGATGAGCACTTCATAGAGAAGCCTGTGAAGGAGGCCATGGAGTCGTTCAGGAAGAGACTGGCAGAGGTCAGCAGTGTCATCAAGATCCGCAACGAAGGCAAGAAACTACCCTACTACTACTTCTCTCCTGACCGCATCCCTAACAGTGTGGCTGTCTGAGAGAGGGAGGGAGGAGGTGGAGAGGAGAGAGGGAGGAGGGGAGAGGGAGTGAGGGAGATGGGAGGAAGAAAGGGAGGGGGAGGGAGGGAACGAGAGAGGGAGGAGGGGAGAGGGAGTGTGGGTGAAAAGGAGGGAGCAGGGGAGGGGGAGAGAAGGAGGGAGGAGTGGGAGAGTGAGTGAGGAGGGGTGGAAGGGAGAGGAAGAGGGATGAGGGGGAGAGAGGGAGGGAGATATGGAGAGAGGGGGGAAGAGAGGGAAGGAGATATGGAGAGAGAGAGGAAGGGAACGAGGGAGGGAACTAGGGAGGGAACGAGGGAGGGAGGGAAGGGGAGAGAGCGGGAGGGGGAATAGCTATATAGTCTGATATATTGTGAACACAGTGTTGTTTCTTACATCCTGTGCTGTATGTATATTGCGCTATGATAAGCACATACCCACTGATGCCATTCAACTTTTTTGCCAGCGATTCTTACAAACAGAAAGTCCCACATTTAAATAATGTGGATTTAGCTATGAAACATCATTGCTGTACATTTCAAATGTCAAATAAAAATGATCTAAAAATGTGCTTTTCTATTTCTCCTTATAGTATTGTAAAACTGTTGGTGACAATGAAAGTATACGAGACGCACATCCAGTAGCTAAAATGAAAGAAGACTTACCGGTATTCATATTAACAAACCGTTTAAAGGTTTTCATTTTTATTTGGTTGGTTTTTCAATCTACATACTTTATTCAAACATGGGAAATGAAACAAATCAAAACACATCAATATTTATTTTTAAAAACATAAGTACTTTTTTTCTTACCAAATTTTTTTACTATTCAAAGGTAAACTCACAGACAAACGTGTGGAATGATCTATGAAGGAGGGAAACAGTGGTATGCTCAAGTCGAGTCAGTAGTAAAGCACTGTAGTTTTATGCAAGTAACACTTTCTCAGCACAAGGGTTATTATTTTGATGATGGGGGACAGAACGGCTTACCTTATGGAATGGCTGCTTAAGTTGTTATGTTCTGCAGGAGAGATGTGTGTTCTCTTACATGTTAAATGGCTTTGAATGAACAGACAGACTTCTGCCAGAGCAATGTTATACAGAATGGTTTAGGGGTACGCAATTTCTAGTAACTTTCCCAAAATGGTCAGGTTTTCCAGAAATCTGTGAATATTCCAACCGGGACAACTGGAAAACATGGGAATTTGGGGAAAGTTGCCAGAAATGCCGCTGTTACAAAGTTATTATAGAGCTTAGCTGTAAAGAACTGTTCTCATCATATAGCTAAGCAAAGCCCTGTACATAAAAGTCTTGAGGTCAAACATGAAAGGTCAACATCAACAAGTCAACAGGTATGTTTTCTCAAAAAGAGAATTATAGGAGCCAGCTATACATCATCAAACATATAATTTCAATTAATTTATCAATCATGTAAATTGTAATCTTTTAAAATATCAATAATTATCTGACTAAAACAAAACGATTGATCATTTGGATCCATTGTATTGATCAGGTAAAAGCAGTGGTTATAAAAGCAGGCTGAATAACTTAGGGGGTAGAACTATAGACTTAAGAGTAAATTACCTTTAAAAGCCAAGTGCAGTGAGGTTTACTTTAAGCCTGGACTCAGTGTATTACTGCTCCCTTTCAAAGAGTCTTGCATCCGACAATAACTAAGACAGTGTGAGAAAGTAATGTACAGGAGGAGAACACACAGAGATGGAATTGGTTTCCAGGGGAAAGCTCAACTAGCTCATGTCTGGAGTTGGGTACTGCTAGTATTAGTTGCATAAAGGGGTCTCTTTTGATGCAAACAAATATTTTTCTTAAAAAAAACTGAAACACAGAAAATGTTGAAATAATCATAATGTATCCAGAGAGTCAACCTTGGATGAGAGCGACAGTACTAGTGAATTGACCAGGTCAGCTAAGGTAATTGCACTTTTTCTGTCTAATCGTAAAGAGCATCTTGGGGACTGTGTGAGGGTGTCCTAAAATGTACACCATACAGGGGACTGTGTGAGTCCACAGCTGTATAATACAATAATAATATGTTCTGAGAAAGCATGAGGCCCTTATAATCAAACATGCTTCTCAAATACAAAATAATGTCACATACACCAGATAAGTGCAGTGAAATGTGTTGATTTACAGGGTCAGATTTAGTAGTACAGCGTCCTTGGCACAAATTAGTGTTAAGCACCTTGCTCAAGGACACATCAACAGATTTTTCACCTTGTCGGCTCGGGTATTTGAACCAGTGACCTTTCGGTTTCTGGCCCAACACTCTAACCACCATGCTACCTGCCACCCACAACTCTAATCCTGACTTTTACACAAATTAGACACCAAATCCCAGAATACAATGGGGCTTTACATTACAGGAAATCAGATGTTGATTTTGGTTTTGTTTGTCGTCATCGTACATTAGAAGTGTCAAGGTTGGACCTCTGTTGTTGTCGTGTGTATGTTTACACTAGTATCAAATACACTGTTGATAAAAATGTGTGTTTGCTGGAATGGTTGTATAAGGCCAGAGAGGACCCTGGCATTGCTGTTCTCCCACAGATATAAAAGCACTTACAACAGACTGTAAGCCCAAAACACAGTGTTGCCTTGAGGAAACCACAACGTCCCTGTTCAGACTGCACTTTCCTACTCCCAACACTAGATGGTGACCCAGTCAGCTCCTCAACTCTCAAAGCAAAGAGCGAAAACCAAAGCAGCAATATATTAGGACAGGTCAACCAATAGAGGACAAGTCTCTGAAAGCTGCATCCTCCGAAGATGGAGAGGGTCAGTTCATGGCTTGAGCAGAGGGAGCTGGTCAGAGGATGGTAGATGATGGTGATTGGTTGTCTCATAATAATAGGCCCTGTACTCCATGCCTTCTGCCTCTGTAGCTCATTGGATGAAAATAAACAGCCAGTGATCAAATTAATATAATCTTATGTAAATGAGGATTTTAATAATCCCATCTGCATTATCATTATCAGTGTGATCAGAGAAGTCAATAGGCCCACTGTAAACTGCCTTGAGAAGAGAGGAGGATGACAGGATGAGATAACAGTCTAAATATAGCAGGCTGTAGCTTCCTCAAGGCATCATAAAACCCATGATTACACCAACATAATTAACAACAGATTATTATTATTAAAAACTGCACATGGAATACCATAAGTACTGTATCATTCGCACAATAGAAAAAAGATGACCGATTGGTTGGTTTTCCAAAGGTCATGTTAAGATGATGACTGACATGGGAGATTATCTAGCAATTTCCTGTGACTGAATGGTTGGTAGAAAATGGTTTTAAAAACGTTACATTCTTCTCAGAGCCTTTAGAGAGTTCATATGGTAGAGGGAGGTAATGTCAGGTGGATGGCTAGATCTGATGTTATCCCAACGTTGTGTTTTGGTTGTATCAACGTTGTATCAATATTGTATCAACCCAACCCAAACAAGATGTAAAAACCACAGAGCTTGAGTAACCAGTAGGCCATATATAGTATTGACTTTCAGTGTTTGTTTGTTTTTCTTGTCGAAAAGGGAAATGATCATTTTGGCAAAATTCAATTCCCCCCCCCCCCCATCATTCATTGCTCCCCCCCCCCCCATCATTCTCAATTCCTTTTTTGTCATCCAAGGGAGGGCAGGTGTGTATGTGTCTGTGTGTGGGACAGAAATCTCAAATGTAAAACAAAAGATTTCCCCACAAATGTCTGTATAATTTCCCACAATTATCCTGCAAACAAAAATGTGTCCTTAGGACTTCCCAGAAACATCACGAAATGGTCGTCAAAAGTTTGTAAAGTTCCCTAGTGGACATAAAAAAACGTATTATAACGTTACACTGCGACCAGACCGGGACCTGCACTGATGTCCCCTTATGGATAACGTCTTGCCGAAACCCTAAAAGGGAACTAATGGGAACATCGTTTAATGTCCTAGAGACGTCCCCTGTTTGCTGGGATATACTATAAAGAACTTGACTCAGATTAAAAGAGAAAAGGGGTGAGAGGGATGTTGGTGGGAACTAAAAAGTGCTTCAATGCATGGTCAGATCCGGTACAATCCAGTCCGATCCGGTCTGATCTGGTCGAGACCAGTACAGACCCAAACCCAGAGAGGCGGGCATGCAGGCCTTAGCGGGCTCTCGGACGTCAGCGGTATGGTGGCAGTAGTTGTTGGAATGTTCAATGTTCCAGAATGTTCTAGAATGTTCCAAAGTGTTCTAGAATGTTCCAGAGATCCGGCGGTGCTTTAGCCAACGACTCACAGTTAGTAAAACAAATAAACCAAACATACAAGCTAACAAACAAACAAACAACGAAACAGAAACACTGAAACCTCTGGAGCAGAGTGAGTTCATCTGTCTCAGTCCTGTTCCCCTAGAGATGTGTGTGTGTGTGTGTAGAGGTGTCTATGGGCTCTTCGGGCCTCAGTGGAGAAAGTCCTGGGAGAAAGAAGGAGGCTGAGAGGCTGAGGGTTGTTGGTCCATACTCCTGCATACTGTAGTCCTGTCTCAGACTGTGTGGGGACGGTGGGATCAGGGTGGGTCAGTCACACCTCCTCAGGACGACATCCATACTATAGTATTTTGTATATCTGTGTGTGTGTTTCACTCTGTGCGTTCATCAGTGGAGGCTGCTGAGGGGAGGACGGCTCATAATAATGGCTGTAACGGAGCGAATGGAATGGCATCAAACCATGTGTTTGATGTATTTGACACATTCCACTGATTCTGCTCCTGCCATTACCATGAGCCCATCTTCCCCAATTAAGGTGCTACCAACCTCCTGTGGCACTCATGTGTGTGTTTATATACGTTGGCCTCCTGTAGCTCAGTTGGTAGAGCATGGCGCTTGCAACGCCAGGGTTGTGGGTTCGATTCCCACGGGGGGCCAGTATGAAAAATGTATGCACTCAATAACTAAGTCGCTCTGGATAAGAGCGTCTGCTAAATGACTAAAATGTAAATGATGTGTCCCTGTGTGTTAGTATACAGTGCCTTCAGAAAGTTTTCACACCCCTTGACTTATTCCACTTTTTGTTGTGTTACAGCCTGAATTCTAAATGCATTAAATATATGTTTTTTCTCAACCCATCTACACACAATACCCCATAAAGACAAAGTGAAAACATGACATACAGAAATATCACATTTACATAAGTATTCACACCTCTGAGTCAATACTTTGTAGAAGCAACTTTGGCAGTGATTACAGCTGTGAGTCTTTCTAGGTAATTCTCTAAGAGCTTTCCACACCTGGATTGTGCAACATTTGCCAATTTCTATTGAAAAAATTCATCAAGCTCTGTCAAATTGGTTGTTGATCATTGCTAGACAACCATTTTCAGGTCTTGCCATAGATTTTAAAGTAGATTTAAGTCTAAACTGTAACTCAGCCACTCAGGAGCCTTCACTGTCTTCTTGGTAAGCAACTCCAGTGTAGATTTGGCCTTGTGTTTTAGGTTATTGTCCTTCTGAAAGGTTCATTCATCTCCCAGTGTCTGGTGGAAAGCAGACTGAACCAGGTTTTCCTCTAGGATTTTGCCTGTGCTTAGCTCCATTCCGTTTCTTTTTTATCCTGTAAAACTCCCCAGTCCTTAACGATTACAAGCATTCCCATAACATGATGCAGCCACCACTATGCTTGAAAATATGAAGAGTGGTACTCAGTAATGTGTTGTATTGGATTTGCCCCAAACATAACACTTTATATTCAGGACAAAAAGTTAATTGCTTTGCCACATTTTTTGCATTATTACTTTAGTGCCTTGTTGCAAACAGGATGCATGTTTTGGAATATTTGTTATACTGTACAGGCTTCTTTCTTTTCACTGTCATTTAGGTTAGTATTGTGGAGTAACTACAATGTTGTTGATCCATCCTCAGTTTTCTCCTATCACGGCCATTAAACTCTGTAACTGTTTTAAAGTCACCATTGGCCTCATGGTGAAATCCCTGAGTGGTTTCCTTCCTCTCTGACAACTGAGTTAGGAAGGACGCCTGTATCTTTGTAGTGACTGGGTGTATTGATACACCATCCAAAGTGTAATTATTAACTTCACCATGCTCAAAGGGATATTCAATGTCTGCTTTTTTTAAATGTACCAATAGGTGCCCTTCTTTTGAGGCATTGGAAAACCTCCCTGGTCTTTGAGGTTGAATCTGTGTTTGAAATGTACTGCTCGATTAAGGGACCTTACAGATAATTGTATGTGTGGGATACAGAGATGAGGTAGTAATTCAAAAATCATGTTAAACACTATTATTGCACACAGAGTGAGTGCATGCAACTTATGTGACTTGTTAAGCACATTTTTACTCTTGAACGTATTTAGGCTCGTCATAACAAAGGGATTGAATACTTATTGACTCAAGACATTTCAGCTTTTCATTTCACTTTTTTTTTAAAGCATATTTCCACTTTGACGTTATGGGGTATTGTGTGTAGGCCAGTGACAAAATCTCAATTTAATCAACTTTAAATTCAGGTTGTAACACAACAAAATGTGGAAAAAGTCAAGGGGTGTGAATACTTTCTGAAGGCACTTGATGTGGGTCAGACATGGTGTGTCACTGTGTGTCAGTATATGTGGGTCAGACATGGAGCACTTCCATACTGTAGTCTTCTGTCTCTGTGTACTGGGAGGAGTTTGTGTCTGACTGGGTGGGGACCAGAGCCTCCTTGTGCTCCACATTGGGCTCCATGAGGGGCGGCTTCTCCAACATCTGCTTTTTACACGTTTCCGGGCGGTTCTGGACGTAGATCACCCGGTTGTAGGCCTTGAGTCTCCGCCACAGCTGGAAGTAGACTTTACACTGGATGTACATGAAGACCAGGCCGCCAGTGAAGCCGATGGCCACCACCACCAGCTTGGTCCAGAATGGCCACTCCAGGATACCTGGGGTTAGGGTTAGAAGAGAGAGAGAGAAGAGAGACATATAAAATACATCGCAAACAGTCACAGCCATAGATATGTGCTTATCTAGGATGACGATGCTATAATAATCATTATTTCAAGTTAAGAGATGGTGAATGGTGAAAGATTCAAGAAATGGGTGTAGATAGGGTCATGTAGGAAGTAGGAACAGGAACTGGGTTCTATCTCAATTAGTCTTTCCGCAATTCCTTGCGTCCTATCTCCTTACCTCCTTCCCAAACAGATTGGAGAAGAAGGTCCAACGTTCCTCCTTCTCCAATGCGTTTTAAAAACATTTGACATTAGCAGACAATCTTATCGAGAGCGACTTACAGTTAGTGCATTCATGTCAAGGTATAGACAACCACATATCACAGTCATAGTAAGTAAAACTTTTCCTCAATAAAGCCCCTATCAGCAAAGTCAGTGCTAGTAAGAAAAGTGCAAGAAAGGAAAGGGTGGGTTTTCTTTTTGTCCTTGTGGGGGGATTATTTGAGGTATAGGTGAGGAGAGAGGTTGAGAGGAAACAAGGAAAGATGAAATGAGAATGGCGCTGGACTGTTTTACGGCCTCCTGACCAATTATGCTGTTTTTTGTTTTTTTGGACATCAGAACAGCGATCACTAAACTCGATTTGGATGAAGATTTCTACTTCAATGAGTTGGCGGCACAGGACATACTGCTCATTTCGGACCAGGCCCTAATCCCCGACACTCGCTAGAGAAAGAGAGGGCTATATGTGACTCGTTTCAGGAAACTACGCATATGTCGCACGTCACTACTTCACAGGAGCGCCATTTGAACATTCACTTTTTTTTTATCAAAATGTGTTTTTTGGCAGAAATGCCTTCTGGAACATGTGAACTTTCATGTGCCTCAATATCAAACTTGTATGCCATCTGTAAATATGAATACAATTGTTAAATTAGGAGCCTAGTTGGTTTAGCCACAGAAAAAGACAGCAACCTTCCCGCTATCCATGATTGGCTGAGATAATGAGTGGGCTGGACATGCCGAGAGATGAGTTCGGATTGGTCTGCCATGTAGCACGCTTCGGTCTATAACATAAGCTGGTCAGTATGTGTATGTAATCCTTTCTAACTCTGCTTTTTTGAAAGACATCACGTAGTAGAACTGCATAAGTGTTGCTCTCCGCTTTCTGGAGGACCGAGTTTTGAAATCAGTGGAATTAGCGTATGATAGCTAAGGAGATGGAGAAAATTCTGGCATTTGGATTGCAAACATGCAGACAGAGTCGAAAAGAGAACACACAGAAGGCTGTTTTATAAAACATCTGTCTCCGGATTACATCTTCAAACAAAGGGCAACCATGGCATCCGTGACAGAGAGGGAGAAGCGTCCATCCATGTATAAGATAGTCTAGCTAGCTACATTTTCAGATATTACACGTTTCTAATTTAGTCAGAAAGTCATTTTCATTTCAAGTTAAAGTGTAGTTTGCTAGCTAGCTAATGTTAGCTGGCTGGCTATCTAGCTAACGTTACGTGTGTGATCTGTGTAGTAATATTATTAGTATCTCAGAGCCATTTACATTGCTAGTTATAGCCTAATGTTAGCTAGCTAACATTGAACCTGGTTGGTTAGCTACCTGCAGATTCATGGAGGGTAGTAACATTATGAGTTGGGATTCTGGTTCATTGTTTAGCTAGCTATATAGCTACATGTCTAAACAAAAGACTCCACTATGCAAGTAACTATTTCAATAGAATGTTTATGATGTCACTGCGACAATTGTCGATAGACGTAGCTGGTAAATTTGCTCTGGAAATCTACCGATTTCTGTGCACTCTCGTCTGAGTGTGCCAGAGCGCCGAATAACTGACAAATTTACGAACGCTCAACACCTGTTGAATATGGCCGGTGTCAGTAAACGTTGGCAAAAAAGCGTAATTAAATTGTTGCCAGCCGCACAGTTGCAGTCACCAACGCTCTGGATAACATAAAAACAGCCTAACCAGCTCTGCTAGGGTGAGTAAAATGGTCAGTGAGCTGTTCTCTCATTTGTGTCTGGAAGTAGCTAGCAAGCTAGCCAACGTTAGCCAGTTAGCTTGGGTGCTTGACTGCTGTTGTTAGGTTAGAACGCTCGGATCAACCCTACTCCTCGGCCAGAGTGTCCAGTGTGTGCTCTGAACGCTACGAAAGCGAAACGCTCTGAATTTACAAACGGACAATCTGACAACGCTCTGAGTTTACGAACGCCAATATTACATTTACGAACACACCCGTAGTTTAAACCAGCCTTTAGTATTGAAATCTTTGGTTGTTTAGTACATAGCCTCACATGTGAATCCTTAAAAAGATGGGTGGGCCTAAAGCTTAAGAGGGTGTGAATGATGCTTAATGGGGTGTAGACAAAGAAGAGCTCTCCAGTTGGTACCAAAACATTCAAGGGCCATTTTCTCAAAGGTGAGGCTACAAGTTTATCAACTTTCAAAGTAGAATTACTTTCCCATTGTTCCTCAACTGTAGTGTATGATATACCATTTTCTAGCTCTGAGTCTCTACTTTTATCCAATGTAAAACACACCATTTTGCTACATAAGACCGAATCGAGCCGGTCGGTCATATATAGAGTCCGACTGTGGGTACCCTGATGAAACTACGGCAACGAGCAAATAATCCGCTTCTACCCTCCGTTCTATTGGCGAATGTATAATCACTGGAGAACAAACTGGACGAGCTCCGTTCCTATCAACAGGACCCAAAGAACTGTAATATCCTATGTTTTTCGGAAACTTGGCTGAACGAGGACGTATAATACGCTAGCTGCTTTTTCTATGCATCGGCAGGACAGAACGGCAACATCGGGTAAGCTCAAGGGGGGAGATGTGTGTCTCTTTGTTAACAACCGCTGGTGCATGATCTCTAATATTAAGGAAGTCTCGAGGTGCCGCTCGCCTGAGTTAGAATACCTCATGAAAAGCTGTAGACCATACTACACTGAACAAAAATATAAATGCAACATGTAAAGTGTTGGTCCCATGTTTCATGAGCTGAAATAAAAGATCCCAGAAATGTTACATACCCAAAAAAAAGCATATTTCGCTCAAATTTGGTGCACAAATTTGTTTACATCCCTGTTAGTGAGGATTTCTCCTTTGCAAAGATAATCCATCCACCTGGCAGGTGTGGCATATCAAGAAGCTGATTAAACAGCATGATCATTACACAGGTGCACCTTGTGCTGGGGACAATAAAAGACCACTCTAAAATGTGCAGTTTTATCACACAACACAATGCAACAGATGTCTCAAGTTTTGAGGGAGTATGCAATTGGCATGCTGACTGCAGGAATGTCCACCAGAGCTGTTGCCAGATAATTGAATGTTAATTTCTCTACCATAAACCGCCTCCAACGTTGTTTTAGAGAATGTGGCAGTACGTCCAACTGACCTCACAACCGCAGACCACATGTATGGCGTCCTGTGGGCGAGCGGTTTGCTGTGTCAACGTTGGAACAGAGTGGCCCATGGTGGCGTTGGGGTTATGGTATGGGCAGGCATAAGCTACAGACAATGAACACAATTGCATTTTATTGATGGCAATTTGAATGCACAGAGATACCGTTACGAGATCCTGAGGCCCATTGTCGTGCCATTCATCTGCCGCCATCACCTCATGTTTCAGCATGATAATGCACGGACCCATGTCACCCATTGAGCATGTTTGGGATGCTCTGGATCTACGTGTACGACAGCGTGTTCCAGTTCCCGCCAATATCCAGTGGGACATCATTCCACAGGCCACAATCAACAGCCTGATCAACTCTATGTGAAGGAGATATGTCGCGCTGCATGAGACAAATGGTGGTCACACCAGATACTGATTGGTTTTCTGATCCATGCCTCAACCTTAAAAAAATAAAAGTATCTGTGACCAACAGATGCATATCTGTATTCCCAGTCATGTGAAATGCATAGATTAGGGCCTAATGAATTGATTTCAATTGACTGATTTCCTTATATGAACTGTACTCAATAAAATCTTTGAAATTGTTGCATGTTGCGTTTATATTTTTGTTCAGTATACTTACCAAGAGAGTTTTCATCTATATTTTTCGTAGCGGTCTATTTACCCCCACAAACCGATGCTGGCACTAAGACCGCACAACAACTGTGCAACTAGAGGTGAAACAACTCTAGATCACCTTTACTCCACACAGAGACGCATACAAATCTCTCCCTCGCCCTCCATTTAGCAAATCTGACCATAACTCTATCCTCCTGCTTACAAGCAAAAACTCAAACAGGAAGTACCAGTGACGCGCTCAATACGGAAGTGGTCCGATGAAGCAGATGCTAAGCTACAGGTCTGTTTCGCTAGCACAGACTGGAATATGTTCCGGGACTCATCCGATGGCATTGAGGAGTTTACCACAGTCACCTGCTTCATTAATAAGTGCATCGACGACATCATCCCCACAGTGACCGTACGTACATATCCCAACCAGAAGTTGTGGATTACAGGCAACATCCGCACTGAGCTAACGGCTAGAGCTGCCGCTTTCAAGGAGCAGGACACTAACCCGGACGCTTATAAGAAATCTCGCTACACCCTCAGACTAACCATCCAACAGGCAAAGCGTCAATACAGGACTAAGATCGAATCCTACGGGCTCTGATGCTTGTCAGATGTGGCAAGGCTTGCAAACTATCATGGATTACAAACGGCAACCCAGCCGCAAGCTGCCCAGTGATACAAGCCTACCAGACGAGCCTTCTATCTTTGCTTTGAGGCAAGCAACACTGAACCATTCGTGAGAGCACCAGCTGTTTTGGACGACTGTGTGATCACGCTCTCTGTGGCCGATGTAAGTAAGACCTTTAAACAGGTTTACATTCATAAGGCCGCAGGGCCAGATGGATTACCAGGATGCATACTCAGAGCATGCGTTGACCAGCTGGCAAGTGTCTTCACTGACATTTTCAACCTCCCCCTGACCCAGTCTGTAATACCTACATGTTTTAAGCAGACCACCATAGTCCCTGTGCCCAAGAACGCCAAGGTAACCTGTCTGAATGACTACTGCCTCGTAGCACCCACATCTGTATCCATGAAATGCTTTCAACACCATCATCCCAGACATCCTGAACCCACTCCAATTCATCTACCGCCCCAACAGATTCACAGATGATGCAATTGCTATTGCACTCCACACTGCCCTTTCCCACTCGGACAAAAGGAACACCTACATGAGAATGCTGTTCATTGACTTCAGCTCAGCGTTAAACACCATAGTGCCCTCCAAGCTCATCACTAAGCCAAGGACACTGGGACTGAACACCTCCCTCTCTAACTGGATCCAGGAATTCCTGACGGGCCACCCCCAGATGGTGAGGATAGGGAACAACACATCCGCCACGCTGACCCTCAATACAGGGGCCCCTCAGGGGTGCGTGCTTAGTCCCCTCTTGTACTCCTGTTCACCTACGACTGCGTGGCCGCACACGATTCCAACACCATCATGAAGTTTGCTGATGACACGACTGTGGTAAGCCTGATCACCGAAAACGATGAGACAGCCTATATGGAGGAGGTCAGAGACCTGGCAGTGTGGTGCCAGGACAACAACCTCCTCCTCAACGTCAGCAAGACAAAGGAGCTGATCATGGACTACATTAAATTAATGCTGTGCACGCCCCCCATTCACATCGACAGGGCTGTAGAGGAGCGGGTCGAGAGCTTCAAGTTCCTCTGTGTCCACATCACTAAGGATCTATGATGGTCCAAACACACTAACACAGTCGTTAAGAGGGCACGACAACGCCTCTTCCCCCTCAGGAGGCTGAAAAGATTTGGTATGGGCCCTCAGATCCTCAAAAAGTTCTACAGCTATACCACTGAGAGCATCTTGACTGGCTGCATCACCGTTTGGAATGGCAACTGCTTGGCATCCGACGCAAAGCACTACAGAGGGTAGTGTGGACGTCCCAGTACATCGCTGTGGCCGAGCTCACTGCCATCCTGGACCTCTATACCAGGCAGTGTCAGAAGAAGGCCCTACAAATTGTCAAAGACTCCAGCCACCAAGTCTGGAACCAACAGGACCCTGAACAGCTTCTACCCCCAAGCCATAAGACTGCTAAATAGTTTGTTACATAGTTAACCAAATACTGTAGCTACCTGGACTATCTGCATTGACCCTTTTTGCACTAACTTTTTTGATTAATCACATACGTTGCTGCTACTGTTTACTATCTGTCACTTTGTTCCTAGTTATATGTATATCTACCTCAATTACCTCATACCCTTGCACATCGACTAGGTACTGGTACCCCTTGCATATAGCCAAGTTATAGTTACTCATTGTGTATCTATTATTACTTTTATTATTACTAATTTTACTTTTCTATTATTTTTCTATTTTCTTTCTCTCTGTATTGTTGGGAAGGACCCGTGAGTAAGCATTTCACTGTTAGTCTACACCTGTTGTTTACGAAGCATGTGACAAATAAAATTTGATTTGAAATTAGAGAAAGCCCTAAACACCAGAGCCCAGTCTCACAGGAAATGACATAAAACAGGGTTAAAGGTCAAAGGTCAAAAGTTTACCTGGGATTCTTCCGGCTGCATGGGTGAAGAGATTGTCATTACAATGTATTACCAGTGATAGACAGAGAGAGAGAGAGAGAGTACAGATGATTGAATGTACACTATACAGTATAACTCAGTTTAACATGCCCGTATACTCCCTAGTCAAACTGGTGAAAACAGATGGTGGTTTTCTCTCTCTCTCCCTCTCCCCCCATTCTCCTTAGCAGTACAATAACATCTTAACAGACCCAGAATAAACGTCCTAATTGTCTTTGCGACATGCTGAGAGTACTACCTGCCAAATTACTTGATGTAAGAAGACAGAGATAGAGAAAGATATACAGTGGATACTGGCCTGTTATTACGGACGGGTACTAACTATTTATTACGATCAGAGCAGAAACACAACATGTCAATCTGCGTGAACGGGCCTGACCCGAGAGAGAGTGTGTGTCATGTTGTACTGTACTAGAGTTGTGTATTGTGTTTTGCCGTCGCTCTATTCAGTGAGGGGTGTTGTGGTGTTTTCGGAATGCTGTCACTGTATTCAGTGAGGGGTGGTGTTTTTGGAGTGCACTGTCCATGCTGAGGAGTGTGTGACTGTTCTAAGGTGTGTAGTGGTGTTTTTAGCGTGCAGTGAAAGAATTGAAGGGTATGTAGTGTGTAGTGTCCATGCTGAAGGGTGTTGTGCTGTTTTTGGTGACTGTGCTGACCTGCTCTGATCTCGTCTGCAGTGCGGTCGATGAGCACGTAGAGCGACCACACCACGCAGGTGATGGCGATGACATGGAACGTCACAGAACAAATGATCTTCCTCCTCTCACTAGACGTCATCTGGAGCGTCTCCCACTGAGAGAGGAGCGAGAGAGAGAGAAAAAAAACGAAAGACACACACACACATAAATACACACATACACACACTCAAAGACTCCATTGTGTTCTTTTGGACAGGGTTTGGGCGATTGACTATCAATGGACTATGAGCAGTCTGGCAAAAAGTGCCCTCTTCAGAAGCTGCTTAAACTGAGTGCTAAATATTTGATGGTCATCACTCAGTCAGTGTGATGTGAATCATTCAGTTACACACTGATGCTGGTTAACAATTTATCAGCTGTCCAGTACCACTCAACCACATCGTTAGACCTCTCATAGATCCAACACATAGGAGGGTTTCTTTATTGATCCATGAAACCTATTGAAATCAATGGTCAAATTCAAATACATATTGCTAAAGGGTTTTGGTACATTACACGTCTGAATAGCTGATGCAATATCTCAATAACCTTCATAAATGTCGACATGCTTTGAAATCCTTTATAACAAGCATGAAATGAAAGGCCAATGGCCACAATGTATTTTTCAGCTTTGATTTCTGGTATTGATTTGATGAAAAATGAGGAAAGGGAGAGATGAGAGTGGAGGAGAATGAGAGGATGACAGAATGGGGAACAGGGAGAGGAGCAGGCCCACTCTGCCCATCCACTCTTCTTTGGCAGAGAGGGTGTATAAGATAAGAGCGTCTGCTAAATGACTAAAACATAAAATGTATAGACGGGTTGCCTGGCAACGTCCCAAAAATGTTGTGTCGTTGAGGCAGAAGTCTGTGTGTTGTCATGACAACAAGCTGTTCTGGACAGGCAGATAGCTAGCAACAATGGCAACAAGCTGCCATGTGGGGAATCATAGATGGCTCGTTTCAGCTCGTTGTATCTTGTTATTGATACCATGTCTTGTTTTTAGGTGTTTTGACTCCCACATCAATGCCAATATGGCAAAGATTTGCTAGCTAGCTAACAACTGTAACAATGTATTTGAGAGACAACAAGAGCTAATTGTGCAAATGTAGAAATGTTTTCTATATAGATTTGGAGAGGAAATATAGTTTACATGTCAACAATCCTTTGATTCTAAACCAACCCCACCTGTTTTTCTCCACGTTTGCGCACACATCGGTTTTGTTGCTAAACAACCCACCCCGTCTATAGATCTGTGTGCCAGTCCTGTTAACCAATACCCTGGCACACTGGCTAGTTCTACCTGAATAATGCAACATTTTATAGAACAGCGGACAGATAATAAATACACTTTACCCTGATGGAGAGAATGGATAAGGAGGATGGAGGAGGAGAGAAGGGAAGGGAGAAGGAGGAGGAGAGAAGAGGAGAGAGGAGGAGGAGAGAAGAGGAGATAGGAGGAGGAGAGAAGAGGAAGAGAGAGGATAGGGAGGAGTAGTTAGGAGGACAAGAGAGGAGGAGAGAGGAGGAGGAGAGAAGAGGAGAGAGGAGGAGAAAGAGGAGGAGAGAGAGGAGGAGGAGAGAAGAGGAGAGAGAGGAGGAGGAGAGAAGAGGAGGAGAGAAGAGGAAGAGAGAGGATAGGGAGGAGGAGTCAGGAGGACAAGAGAGGAGGAGAGAGGAGGAGGAGAGAAGAGGAGAGAGGTGGAGGAGGAGAAAAGTGGAGGAGAAAGGAGGAATTGGCCTGGTTTCCATGGTGTTGTCCTGAATTTACCCTGCATCTACAGTACCTTGACACACCTACTCACTCAAGGGTTTTTCTTTATTTTTACTATTTTCTACATTGTAGAAACTATTAAATAACTCACATAGTAACAAAAAAAAGTGTTAAAACAAATCAAAATATATGTTATATTTGAGATTCTTCCAAGTAGCCACCCTTTGCCTTGATGACAGCTTTGCACACTCTCAACCAGCATCATGAGGTAGTCACCTGGAATGCATTTCAATTAACAGGTGTGCCATGTTAAAAGTTAATTTGTGGAATTTCTTTCCTTCTTAATGCGTTTGAGCCAATCAGTTGTGTTGTGACAAGGTAGGGGTGGTATACAGAAAATTGCCCTATTTGGTAAAAGACCAAGTCCATATTATGGCAAGGACAGCTCAAATAAGCAAAGAGAAACAACAGTCCATCATTACTTTAAGACATGAAGGTCAGTCAATCCGGAAATTTTCAATTTGCAGTTGCAAAAACCATCAAGCGCTATGATGAAACTGGCTCTCTTGAGGACCGCCACAGGAAAGGAAGACCCAGAGTTACCTCTGCTGCAGAGGATAAGTTCATTAGAGTTACCAGCCTCAGAAATCGGCAATTAACTGCACCTCAGATTGCAGCCCAAATAAATGCTTCACAGAGTTCAAGTAACAGACACATCTCAATATCAACTGTTTAGAGGAGACTGCGTGAATCAAGCCTTCATGGTCGAATTGCTGCAAAGAAACCACTACAAAAGGACACCAATAATAAGAAGAGACTTGCTTGGGCCAAGAAACACGAGCAATGGACAGTAGACCGGTGGAAATGTGTCCTTTGCTCTGGAGTCCAAATTTGAGATTTATGGTTCCAACCGCCGTGTCTTTGTGAGACGCAGTGTAGGTGAATGGATGATCTCCGAATGTGTGGTTCCCACCATGAAGCATGGAGGAGGAGGTGTGATGGTGTGGGGGTGCTTTGCTGGTGACACTGTTGATGATTTATTTAGAATTCAAGGCACACTTAACCAGCATGGCTACCACAGCATTCTGCAGCGATACGCCATCCCATCTGGTTTACACTTAGTGGGACTATCATTTATTTTTCAAAAGGACAATGACCCAATACACGCCTCCAGGCTGTGTAAGGGCTAATTGACCAGGAAGGAGAGTGATTGAGTGCTGCATCAGATGACCTGGCCTCCACAATAATCTGACCTCAACCCAATTGAGATGGTTTGGGATGAGTTGGACCGCAGAGTGAAAGAAAAGCAGCCAACAAGTGCTCAGCATATGTGGGAACTTCTTCAAGACTGTTGGAAAAGCATTCCAGGTGACTACCTCATGAAGCTGGTTGAGAGAATTCAAAGAGTGTGCAAAGCTGTCATCAAGGAAAAGGGTGGCTACTTTGAAGAATGTAAAATCTAAAATATATTTTGATTTGTTTACCACTTTTTTGGTTACTACATGATTCCATATGTGTTACGTCATAGTTTTGATGTCTTCACTATTATTCTAAAATGTAGAAAATAGTAAAAATAAAGAAAAACCCTTGAATGAGTAGGTGTGTCCAAACTGTTAACTGGTAGTGTATGTGTGCTGTGTGTGTATGTGTGTTTAACCTCCTCCATGAGGGTCTTGGAGGGGGGGGGGGGGGGGGGTCGAGTAAGAGACAGGAGGAGGAGGGTTTTGTCTGGTTTCCATGGTGTTCATGTGTGTGTGTTGGGTGTGTATCCTCCTCTACGGGGACTCAGGACTATTATCAGAATTACCTTTATTTAAGTGCTTTCGTTCAATTAATTGACAGTGAAATAATTTGTATTAAAATGTTGAATCTGGAAGCAATGAAGATTGATACATGCCTGAAATAAGAGTGTATCATGTCAAAACCACTTGAAACCAATTGCACCCTCCAAATTCTCACCTGAATCTTATTCAAAGCCTAAAACCCCATTTCATGCTACTCTTATCAATATTAGTGAATTAAAACAGCTTTCTGTCATGTCAGTGTCTTCAAGTGGGGGTCACATCTGAATGTTCTGGTCACAGTCATCTCTGGGAGTGCAGAACTAGAATAGAATGAGTGTATTGCGCGCGCGCACACGCGCACGCAGACACAGACACAGACACAGACATACACACACACATACAGTTGAAGTCGGAAGTTTACATACGCTTAGGTTGGAGTCATTAAAACTCGTTTTTTCAACACCTCCACAAATGTATTGTTAACAAACTATAGTTTTGGCAAGTCGGTTAGGACATCTACTTTGTGCATGACACAAGTAATTTTTCCAACAATTGTTTACAGACAGATTATTTCACGTATAATTCACTGTATCACAATTCCAGTGGGTCAGAAGTTTACAAACACTAAGTTGACTGTGCCTTTAAACAGCTTGGAAAATTCCAGAAAATTATGTCATGGCTTTAGAAGCTTCTGATAGGCTAACTGACATCATTTGAGTCAATTGGAGGTGTACCTGTGGATGTATTTCAAGGCCTACCTTCAAACTCAGTGCCCCTTTGCTTGACATCATAGGAAAATCAAAAGAAATCAGCCAAGACCTCAGAAAATTTTTTGGGACACCCACAAGTCTGGTTCATCCTTGGGAGCAATTTCCAAATGCCTGAAGGTACCACGTTCATCTGTACAAACAATAGTACGCAAGTATAAACACCATGGGACCACGCAGCCGTCATACAGCTCAGGAAGGAGACGCGTTCTGTCTCCTAGAGATGAACGTACTTTGGTGCGAAAAATGCAAATCAATCCCAGAACAACAGCAAAGGACCTTGTGAAGATGCTGGAGGAAACAGGTTCAAAAGTATCTATATCCACAGTAAAACGAGTCCTATATCGACATAACCTGAAAGGCCGCTCAGCAAGGAAGAAGCCACTGCTCCAAAACCGCCATAAAAATCCAGACTACGGTTTGCAACTGCACATGGGGACAAAGATCGTACTTTTTGGAGAAATGTCCTCTGGTCTGATGAAACCAAAATAGAACTGATTGGCCATAATGACCATCGTTATGTTTGGAGGAAAAATGTGGTCACTTGCAAGCTGAAGAACACCATCCCAACTGTGAAACAGGGGGGTGGCAGCATCATGCTGTGGGGGTGCTTTGCTGCAGGAGGGACTGGTGCACTTCACAAAATAGATGGCATTATGAGGAAGGAAAATGATGTGGATATATTGAAGCAACATCTCAAGACATCAGTCAGGAAGTTAAAGCTTGGTCGCAAATGGGTCTTCCAAATGTACAATGACCCCAAGCATACTTCCAAAGTTGTGGCAAAATGGCTTAAGGACAACAAAGTCAAGGTATTGGAGTGGCCATCACAAAGTCCTGACCTCAATCCTATAGAACATTTGTGGGCAGAACTGAAAAAGCGTGTGCGAGCAAGGAGGCCTACAAACCTGACTCAGTTACACCAGCTCTGTCAGGAGGAATGGGACAAAATTCACCCAACTTATTGTGGGAAGCTTGTGGAAGGCTACCCAAAATGTTTGACCCAAGTTACACAATTTAAAGGCAATGCTACCAAAGTGTATGTAAACTTCTGACTCACTGGAAATGTGGTGAAAGAAATAAAAGCTGAAATAAATCATTCTCTCTACTATTATTCTGACATTTCACATTCTTAAAATAAAGTGGTGATCCGAACTGACCTAAGACAGGGAATTTTTACTAGGATTAAACGTCAGGAATTGTGAAAAACTGAGTTTAAATGTGTTTGGCTAAGGTGTATGTAAACCTCCGACTTCAACTGTACATATACATACAGTGTTTTCTACAAGCACATGGAGTAGCCAAATAGAAAATGTAGCCAGCCAGGATCCCCCGGGCCAAACAAGCTCCATTTTGGTGGCCTCCGGTACATTCTAATGCCTTGATTCCATCCAAAAATACACAGCGAAATTATTCAATACTTTATTGAGTTTACCGCCCAGAGACCTTCTGTCTCACCTTGCGCAGGGGTTTAAGCTTTGTCTGCATGATGAACTGGTACTTGCAGAGTTCACAGCAACGTGTATCCGAGGACTTGATCCACTGCTGCAGGCACCCCTGGTGGACGAAGCGCAGGCTGCCCGTACAGTGGCACGGTGTTATCAAAGGGCTCTCATCATCTCCTTCACAGTGACAGATCCTACAGAGAGAGACATAGACACACAGGGTCAGTTACAGACACAGATATGTAGACCATAGCAGATACACAGATCCTGTAGCTCAGTTGGTAGAGCATGGCGCTTGCAACGCAAGGGTTGTGGGTTCGTTTCCCACGGGGGGCCAATATGAAAAATGTATGCACTCACTAATTGTAAGTCGCTCTGGATAAGAGCGTCTGCTAAATGACTAAAATGTCCCCCCCAAAAAAGTAAAATACAGTGCCTTCAGAAAGTATTAATACCCCTGCAGATACACAAGATATACAGTGCCTTCAGAAAGTATTCATACCCATTGACTTACTCCACATTTTGTTGTGTTACAGCCTCTAGAAGTTACTGATACAGAGTTATTACCTCAAGACAGTTACTGATAGAGTTATTACCTCCAGACAGTTACTGATACAGAGTTCTTACCTCCAGACAGTTACTGATACAGAGTTCTTACCTCCAGACAGTTACTGATACAGAGTTCTTACCTCCAGACAGTTACTGATACAGAGTTATTACCTCCAGACAGTTACTGATACAGAGTTATTACCTCCAGACAGTTACTGATACAGAGTTATTACCTCCAGACAGTTACTGATACAGAGTTATTACCTCCAGACAGTTACTGATACAGAGTTATTACCTCCAGACAGTTACTAATACAGAGTTATTACCTCCAGACAGTTACTAATACAGAGTTACAGTATCAACAAATTCTCATCATCTCTGCCACAGTGACCCTAGAGGAGATCAGAGTTTATATCAAACAGAAATACTGATCACATCAGAACTAATAACACAACACAGAGACTGTCTATCACAGGAGGCTGGAGAGGGGAGGATGGCTCATAATAATGGCTGGAATGAATTGGCATCAAACTATGTGTTTGATGTGTTCTATAATGTTAAGTACACACCGTTCCAGCCATTACTATGAGCCCGTTCTCCTCTATTAAGGTGCCACAAGCCACCTGTGCTGTCTATGTCCCCAAGAGGAAACTCAATAATGACAAACTAATGTAATTTCTGCTACTTTATTCCTGAATCAACTTCACAGTCATTAATAATTTGCTGTTTTCTGAGGGACATGGGTTTCGTCCCATATGGCACCCAATGGGCCTTGGTCTAAAGTAGTGCACTATATAGGGAACAAGGTGACATTTGGGATGCATCCATTAGAGTAGACATTGAATGACACAGATAGTTTGTTACAGTATGGCTTATAAATAGAACAACCTCAAGGTATTTTACCACAGCAGCATTCACCGTTGGAGGGCATGAGATCAGTACAGTGACTCTGCACACACACACCCACCCGCGCACAAATATACACACACACACACACACACACCTCTATTGAGTATTCTGATCATACACACACCATAAATGAAAGGTATATTTCAGGGAATCAATCAGATCTGTAACATCGCTCCTCTTCTCAAGCAGGAAGTTGGAGGGAGAAAATCGATGGAGAGAGAGAAATCGAGAAAGAGAGAGAGAGAAAGAGAGGGGGAGAGAGAGAGAGAATAGAGGGGAGAGAGAGAGAGAGAATAGAGGGGAGGGAGAGAGAGAATAGAGGGGAGAGAGAGAGAGAATAGAGGGGGAAGGGAGAGGGAGAGAAAGAGAGGGGGAAGGGGAGAGGGAGAGAAGAGGGTGGGATCAGAGTTGCTGCTGAAAATACAGAGTAACATGTAAAGGCAGCACTGAAATTATCCCTGAAGTCAATACTCTCAGAACTCACACACACACACCCCCTCCCTATACATACACACACACACACACACACACACACACACACACACCTAGGTTGAGTCGTGCAGGTAGGTGTGATTAAATGACAACATAAACAAAGCAGGAGGGAAAAGAGAACGGCATTATGTCTTCCTCAAAACAGACGGAGGAGGAGAGAGGCGTGGCGGGATGGAGGGAGAGATAGAGAGGTTATGGCTGGGGAGGAGAAGAGGAGAGAGTGGGATGGAGGGAGAGATAGAGAGGTTATGGCTGGGGAGGAGAAGAGGAGAGAGTGGGATGGAGGGAGAGATAGAGGTTATGGCTGGGGAGGAGAAGAGGAGAGAGTGGGATGGAGGGAGAGATAGAGGTTATGGCTGGGGAGGAGAAGAGGAGAGAGTGGGATGGAGGGAGAGAGAGAGAGGTTATGGCTGGGGAGGAGAAGAGGAGAGAGTGGGATGGAGGGAGAGATAGAGAGGGAGAGAGAGAGAGGTTATGGCTGGGGAGGAGAAGAGGAGAGAGTGGGATGGAGGGAGAGAGAGAGAGTTTATGGCTGGGAGGAGAAGAGGAGAGAGTGGGATGGAGGGAGAGAGAGAGAGGGAGAGAGAGAGAGGTTATGGCTGGGGAGGAGAAGAGGAGAGAGTGGGATGGAGGGAGAGAGAGAGAGGGAGAGAGAGAGAGGTTATGGCTGGGGAGGAGAAGAGGAGAGAGTGGGATGGAGGGAGAGAGAGAGAGAGGGAGAGAGAGAGAGGTTATGGCTGGGAGGAGAAGAGGAGAGAGTGGGATGGAGGGAGAGAGAGAGAGTTTATGGCTGGGGAGGAGAAGAGGAGAGAGTGGGATGGAGGGAGAGAGAGAGAGGGAGAGAGAGAGAGGTTATGGCTGGGGAGGAGAAGAGGAGAGAGTGGGATGGAGGGAGAGAGAGAGAGGGAGAGAGAGAGAGGTTATGGCTGGGGAGGAGAAGAGGAGAGAGTGGGATGGAGGGAGAGAGAGAGAGTTTATGGCTGGGGAGGAGAAGAGGAGAGAGTGGGATGAGGGAGAGAGAGAGAGGGAGAGAGAGAGAGGTTATGGCTGGGGAGGAGAAGAGGAGAGAGTGGGATGGAGGGAGAGAGAGAGAGGGAGAGAGAGAGAGGTTATGGCTGGGAGGAGAAGAGGAGAGAGTGGGATGGAGGGAGAGAGAGAGAGTTTATGGCTGGGAGGAGAAGAGGAGAGAGTGGGATGGAGGGAGAGAGAGAGAGGGAGAGAGAGAGGTTATGGCTGGGGAGGAGAGGGAGAGGTGTGGGATGGGGAGGAGGAGGTGGTGGGAGGAGAGGGAGTGGTGGGATGGAGGGAGAGAGTGTGAGGGAGAGAGAGAGAGGTTATGGCTGGGAGGAGAAGAGGGAGAGTGGATGGAGGGAGAGAGAGAGAGGGAGAGAGAGAGAGGTTATGGCTGGGGAGGAGAAGAGGAGAGAGTGGGATGGAGGAGAGAGAGAGAGTTTATGGTGGGAGGAGAGTGGAGAGAGTGGGATGGAGGGAGAGAGTGGGAGTGGAGGAGGAGAGAGAGGTTATGGCTGGGGAGGAGAAGAGGAGAGAGTGGGATGGTGGGAGAGAGAGAGAGGGGAGAGGTGATGGTTGGGGAGGTGAGGGAGGAGTGGGATGGAGGAGTGAGAGAGGTTTTGGTGGGGGAGGAGAGAGGAGGTTGTGTGGGTGGTGGGGAGGAGTGTGGTGAGGGTGGAGGAGGGTTTGGTGGGAGGAGAGAGGTGAGGTGGGATGGAGGGTGAGAGAGTGGGGAGAGAGAGAGAGGTTATGGCTGGGGAGGAGAAGAGGAGAGAGTGGGATGGAGGGTGAGGGAGAGAGAGGTTTATGGCTGGGGAGGAGAGAGGAGAGAGTGGATGGAGGGAGGGGGAGGAGTGGGTTGTGGGGTGGAGGAGAGGTTTTGGGTGGAGGGAGAGGAGGAGAGGTGGGTTGGATGGGGAGTGGAGAGGAGAGAGGAGAGGTGTTGGTGGGAGGGAGAGGGAGAGTGGGTGGGGAGGGTTTTGGTGGGAGAGAGTGGGTTTGGTGGGTGGAGGTGTGGTGGGGAGGAGGTGTGTGTGGGGAGGGAGAGAGGTTGGTGGGGAGGAGTTGTGGTGGAGGGGTGGGGGAGGGTTTTGGTGGGGTGGAGGGGGAGTTTGTTGTGTGGTGGTTGGGTGTGTGTGTGTGGGTGGAGAGAGAGGTTATGGTTGGGGAGGGTGTGAGTGTGGGTGGTGGAGTGGTGAGGTGTTTGGTGTGGGGTGGGAGAGGGGGTGGGGTGAAGGAGATTGATAGTGTTTTGTTATTTATGCGGTTGAATGTACAGAAATGTACACACCAGGGACATATAAAGTATGTCATGAAATTAATGTAGAAGACTGTCTAATAGGTATTCATGATGAGTGTGTGAGATTTATATTGAAGTCGCTAGTGTGTGGGATTAATTTTACCAGACGCCTGTTGAGTGGGGGACAAATTGGTGTAATAGAGATAGGAAGCAGGGATTAGTTGAAGGGTTTAATTGGATTGGGGTATGGGGAGAACACACCTTGTTGAGCAGGTGCCATGGACGCTACCAGAGCATCTCAACATGGAACGCATTTAAATGCCAGTTAGAAACAGGATGTAACAGGATGATTATTCCTTATCCGCTCTCTGTATGTATATCTGTCTTTCTAATGATGGAGGATTTGGGAGGATTACTTGGCGCACGCATACATGCGCATGTTTCCCGTTTTAATTTAGTCCTGTCATGAATGAGCGTGCGTGAACAAGCATTATAACTGCTGTATAATTGGAAGTATTGGAATTAGGCCAAGACAGTATCTAAAGGAAATACTGTAGCAATGGCGAACTTGATCAAATGTATTTGGAGGTGTTTGCAGAATTGTTTTAATTTGCAGGGACATTTGCTGTATCTGCCCCCTGGGTACACACTGGTTGTATTAACGTTGTTTTCACATAATTTCAATGAAATTACATTGAACCAACGTGGAATAGACGTTGAATTGACATCTTTGCCCAGTTTGTGACCATTTCTAAAAGACAAGTACGATGCCCATGGTCATTTGTTGTATGGATCCTTTCGGAATATGAACTAATCATGGCCAGATAACGTAAGGAATTTATTCTGCAATGGTTATGATATACACTGAGTGTACAAAACATTTAGAACACCTGCTCTTTCCATGACATAGACTGACCAGGTAAATCCAGGTGAATGCTATGATCCCTTATTGATCACTTGTTAAATCCACTTCAATCAGTGTAGATGAAGGGGAGGAGACAGGTTAAAGAAGGATTTTTAAGCCTTGAGAAAATTGACACATGGATTGTGTATTTGTGCCATTCAGAGGGTGAATGGGCAAGACAAAATATTTAAGTGCCTTTGAACGGGGTATGGTAGTAGGTGGTAGTAGGTGCCAGGCGCACCGGTTTGTGTCAAGAACTTCAACGCTGCTGGGTTTTTCACTCTCAACAGTTTCCCGTTTGTATCAAGAATGGCCAACCAACTTGACACAACTGTGGGAAGCATTGGAGTCAACATGGGCCAACATCCCTGTGGAACGCTTTCGACACCTTGTAAATGACCCGACGAATTGAGGCTGTTCTGAGGGCAAAGGGGGGGGGGGGGGGGGGGGATTCAATTCAATATTAGGAAGGTGTTCCTAATGTTTTGTGCACTCAGTATATATTCACCATTTGCACAAGGCTACTACTAGCCTACTTTTGCCTTCTTGCAATGCAACACTTCAACCCCTAGAAACTGTTTGTACGCATGATCTAATGTTTGCGGGAGGATAAGCACATTCTCACGTCAATTTAAGTTTTTATAAATGCCAACTTTTGAGTGGAAACTGGAGCGTGCATGTTTTAGGGCATGAGGCCCCTGATGTCAGTCACATCTAAAGCTCTCCTCTGTTCCTCCTCTTCCTCCCTCAATCACCCTGATCACACAGTCACCATACAATAAGCAATTAAAACACTTTCTCTCCTCTCCTCTCCTCTCCTCTCCGTGTTAAATAGTATAAAATATTTCAATGGAAACCCCGTCCCCGTTTTCTCTGCTCTGAGTGGTATGCCCGTAAAAGTCTGCATTGATCTATAATATCTTGTTTCCATTGGCACTTTAAAACTGCAACACATTTTTTGCTGGCTCGATTTCTGATCATTTCCTCTAGTTCAGATTGGACCTGAACCGGGGAGAGCACCTGAACCAGGGAGTGTCAGAAAGACTGTCTCATTAGGCTAGCAGCCAGGACAGAGTAGAGCAGAGCGAACAGGAAGGATCAGTGGTGATCTCAGTCCATGTGTGCATCCCAAATGACACCCTATTACCCTTCATAGTGCACTACTTTTGGCCAGGGCGCATTGGCCCATATAAAGGGAACAGGGTGCAATTAAAGCTCCTTAAGCTTCTATAATTGTCTTGGTCTGGTCTCTATAGGGAGTAACAAGTCACAACACCGTCATCCTCTGGCCAAAGCACTTGATGCGTCTCTATCCCTACCTCTCCCCTGAACTCATCACTCACTCACTCACTCACTCACTCACTCACTCACTCACTCACTCACTCACTCACTCACTCACTCACTCACCCCCACTATGCCTGCTGTCCCTGTGGATTGCCAGAGTTAATAATTGAAATCCTATTTTGCAAGTAGCCTCACACTCACACACCTACACTCGCCTCCCGACACGGGTCAGGTCATGAGCCACGCGACCTTGGCTTGACACAAAGTGTGTGTGTGTGTGAGTCAGACCTTATGAGGCTATTTGAAGCCAATAATCTGCCTGTTGATCCTTAGCCTTCACCCACTCCCAGAGAGCTCATGTGTCCCTCTCTCCCAGGACAACTACCTTATCTGATCTGGGGCAGGGAGGGCGTGCATGTGTGTGGCATGCTTGGGTGCAGGTGTGCGTGGTTGGAGAGTAGACCACAGTGTGACTGATCGTCACACGTGAGGACATTAAGCTAGTGAGGTTGAAGGGGGGTGGACCACAGGAATCTACCACCACAAGGTTGAAGGGGGTGGA
>NW_028159647.1:0-15018 GCF_964263955.1 Coregonus lavaretus | reverse complement strand
TGTAGCAGAGTGAAGAGAAGGAAGCCAACAGCCTTTCTTACAGCAGTAAAGCCTGATGAAAAGCCCACTAAAGTCATTGCTCTTTATTTTACAGTCTTTAAAGCCATTGAATGTTAAATGCGGGGACTATATTGAGTACATAACTGTTACATAGAGCCACTGCTTCGGCCCCTGGATTGTGAAAGTGCCATGTAAGAGTAACTGTGTTGTTTCTCTGTACGACTGCCACCGTTCTGTTCCTGGGACTGGGCTTGCGTCCCAAATGGCACCCTATTCACTACATAGTGTACTGCTGTTGACCAGAGCCCTATGAGAATAGGGAATTAGGGTGTCATTTGGGATGCAGGCTCTGTTCTGGCTCCTTGGAAGAACATGAAGCCTCACAGCGCAGTGTCCTGCTGGTTCCTGACTGTCACCGGCTCCTAGCAGGCCCTGGCTGCGTCTCAAATGCCACTCTATTCCCTATACAGTGCACTACCTTTGACCAGAGCCCTATGGGGAATATGGTGCCATTTGGTCCCCAGCTCACTACCTTTGACCAGAGCCCTATGGGGAATATGGGGCCATTTGGGATGCAGCCTTCCATGGTCCCTCCCTCCGTCTCCTTTTGAAGTGGGCTGTGTCAATAGAGGAAAGGTGTTTCATATCGGGCCCTAGCTGATAACACACCACAGACTTACTCAGTCAGTGTCCTTCACCAGAGGCACGTGGGCAGATCCTTTCATTCTCTGTCTTCCTATCCAGGGGGGGAAAAAAAGGTTCCCAGTTTTAATCTGGAGGTACTGACAGACTGCTAAGTGTTTCTCAAAATAAAAGGAGCTCAGAGAAGCTGTAAAATCTCCCCAGATGCTTTAATTTGTGGAGCGAGATAAAATGAGAGTAAAAGACTGGTGGAGTCATGGTAGATACAGTGGGGGGGGGGAAAGTATTTAGTCAGCCACCAATTGTGCAAGTTCTCCCACTTAAAGAGATGAGAGAGGCCTGTAATTTTCATCATAGGTACACGTCAACTATGACAGACAAATTGAGAAAAAAAGATCCAGAAAATCACATTGTAGGATTTTTAATGAATTTATTTGCAAATTATGGTGGAAAATAAGTATTTGGTCAATAACAAAAGTTTCTCAATACTTTGTTATATACCCTTTGTTGGCAATGACACAGGTCAAACGTTTTCTGTAAGTCTTCACAAGGTTTTCACACACTGTTGCTGGTATTTTGGCCCATTCCTCCATGCAGATCTCCTCTAGAGCAGTGATGTTTTGGGGCTGTCGCTGGGCAACACGGACTTTCAACTCCCTCCAAAGATTTTCTATGGGGTTGAGATCTGGAGACTGGCTAGGCCACTCCAGGACCTTGAAATGCTTCTTACGAAGCCATTCCTCCGTTGCCCGGGCGGTGTGTTTGGGATCATTGTCATGCTGAAAGACCCAGCCACGTTTCATCTTCAATGCCCTTGCTGATGGAAGGAGGTTTTCACTCAAAATCTCACGATACATGGCCCCATTCATTCTTTCCTTTACACAGATCAGTCGTCCTGGTCCCTTTGAAGAAAAACAGCCCCAAAGCATGATGTTTCCACCCCCATGCTTCACAGTAGGTATGGTGTTCTTTGGATGCAACTCAGCATTCTTTGTCCTCCAAACACGACGAGTTGAGTTTTTTACCAAAAAGTTCTATTTTGGTTTCATCTGACCATATGACATTCTCCCAATCCTCTTCTGGATCATCAAAATGCACTCTAGCAAACTTCAGACGGGCCTGGACATGTACTGGCTTAAGCAGGGGGACACGTCTGGCACTGCAGGATTTGAGTCCCTGGCGGCGTAGTGTGTTACTGATGGTAGGCTTTGTTATTTTGGTCCCAGTTTTCTGCAGGTCATTCACTAGGTCCCCCCGTGTGGTTCTGGGATTTTTGCTCACCGTTCTTGTGATCATTTTGACCCCATGGGGTGAGATCTTGCGTGGAGCCCCAGATTGAGGGAGATTATCAGTGGTCTTGTATGTCTTCCATTTCCTAATAATTGCTCCCACAGTTGATTTCTTTAAACCAAGCTGCTTACCTATTGCAGATTCAGTCTTCCCAGCCTGGTGCAGGTCTACAATTTTGTTTCTGGTGTCCTTTGACAGCTCTTTGGTCTTGGCCATAGTGGAGTTTGGAGTGTGACTGTTTGAGGTTGTGGACAGGTGTATTTTATACTGATAACAAGTTCAAACAGGTGCCATTAATACAGGTAACGAGTGGAGGACAGAGGAGCCTCTTAAAGAAGAAGTTACAGGCCTTTGAGAGCCAGAAATCTTGCTTGTTTGTAGGTGACCAAATACTTATTTTCCACCATAATTTGCAAATAAATTCATTAAAAATCCTACAATGTGATTTTCTGGATTTGTTTTTCTCATTTTGTCTGTCATAGTTGACGTGTACCTATGATGAAAATTACAGGCCTCTCATCTCTTTAAGTGGGAGAACTTGCACAATTGGTGGCTGACTAAATACTTTTTTCCCCACTGTAGCTGGAACACCACTGTTAGTTACACTGCAGTTTGGATACTGCAGCTAACTTTACACTGCAGTTTGGATACTGCATCTAACTTTACACTGCAGTTTGGATACTGCAGCTAACTTTAAACTGCAGTTTGGATACTGCAGCTAACTTTACACTGCAGTTTGGATACTGCAGCTAACTTTACACTGCAGGTTGGATACTGCAGCTAACTTTACACTGCAGTTTGGATACTGCAGCTAACTTTACACTGCAGTTTGGATACTGCATCTAACTTTACACTGCAGTTTGGATACTGCAGCTAACTTTAAACTGCAGTTTGGATACTGCAGCTAACTTTACACTGCAGTTTGGATACTGCAGCTAACTTTACACTGCAGGTTGGATACTGCAGCTAACTTTACACTGGCAGTTTGAATACTGCAGCTAACTTTACACTGGCAGTTTGAATATGTCTTACTTTACACTGCTAGTTTGAATACTACTAACTTACTGCAGTTTGAATGCATCTTACTTTACACTGGGAGTTTGAATACTGCTTACTTTACAGTGGCGGTTTGAATGCTGCTTACTTTACAGTGGTAGTTTGAATACTGCTTGCTGTAATTTACAGTGGCAGTTTGAATGCAGCTTACTTTACATAGGTAGTTTGAATACTGCTTACTTTACAGTGGAAGTTTGAATTCTGCTTACTTCACACTGGCAGTTTAAATGCAGCTTACTTTACAGAGCTAGTTTGAATACTACAATACTATTGCCGACCATGGTACACCTTCCTCCCGGCGCTTTGTAGCCATAGAAACATCCACATTTCACCAAGAGGAGGTGACATCGTATGTAAAGTAAAACTCGCCTACACACAATACCCCATAACGTCAGCGAAATTATGTTTTTTTCAAAATTCTTTACAAATTAATTAAAAATGGAAAGCTGAAATGTCTTGAGTCAATAAGTATTCAATCCCTTTGCTATGGCTAGCCTAATATAAGTTCAGGAGTAATAATGTGCTTAACAAGTCACATAATAAGTTGCATGGACTCACTCTGTGTGCAGTAAGAGTGTTTAACATGATTTTTGAATGACTACCTCATCTCTGTACCCCACACGTACAATTATCTGTTAGGTCCCTCAGTCGAGCAGTGAATTTCAAACACATATTCAACCACAAAGAACAGGGAGGTTTCCCAATGCCTCACAAAGAAGAGCACCTATTGGTAGATGGGTAAAAAATAGCAGACATTGAATATCCATTTGAGCATGGTGAAGTTATTAATAACACTTTGGATGGTGTATCAATACACCCAGTCACTACAAATATACAGGCGTCCTTCCTAACTCAGTTGCTGGAGAGGAAGGAAACCGCTGAGGGATTTAATCACGAGGCCAATGGTGAGTTTAAAACCGTTAGAGTTTAATGGCTGTGATAGGAGAAAACTGAAGATGGATCAACAACATTGTAGTTACTCCACAATACTAACCAAATTGACAGAGTGAAAAGAAGGAAGCCTGTACAGAATAACAAATATTCCAAAACATGCATCCTGTTTGCGATAAGGCACGAAAGTAAAACTGCAAAAAATTGGCAAAGAAATGACCTTTATGTCCTGAACACAAAGCGTTATGTTTGGGGCAAATCCAACACAACACATCACTGAGTACCACTCTTCATATTTTCAAGAATGGTTGTGGCTGTATCATGTTATGGGTATGCTTGTCATCAGCAAGGCGCTAAGCACAAGCAAAATCCTTGAGGAAAACCTGGTTCAGTCTGCTTTCCAACAGACACTGGGAGACGAATTAACCTTTCAGCAGGACAATGACCTTAAACACAAGGCCAAACATCCGCTGGAGTTGCTCACCGAGACGACAGTGAATGTTCCTGAGTTGCTCAATTACAGTTGACTTAAGTCAGCTTGTAAATCTATGGCAAGACTTGAAAATGGCTGTCTAGCAATGATCAACAACCAATTTGATTGAGCTTGAATCATTATTTTAAGAATAATGTGCAAATATTGTATAATCCAGGTGTGGAATGCTCTTGGAGACTTACCCAGAAAGACTCACCGCTGTAATCGCTGCCGAAGGTGATTCTAACAAGTATTGACTTGGGGTGTTGAATATTTCAACAATGCTTAGGCCTCTACTTCCAGCTTATACATACTATATACATTTTATGGACACAGTCAATTTAACAATAATTATATTTTGTTTGTTTGGGGTGTTGAATATTGGTGTTTTATTTTTAAAACATTTTACACAAATGTTAGAATTTTTTTTTTCTCACTAGAGTATGTTCTGTAGATCGTTGACAGAAAAATAAAACAATTAAAACAATTTTAATCCCACTTTGTAACACAACAAAAATGTGGAAAAAGTCAAGAGGTGTGAATACTTTCTGAAGGCGCTGTACTTTATTTTGACATGGCCTATTGATCAACGAGACACATGACTTCTTCTCAGGGGCTAAGTGGTCAGGTCGCGTCCAAACGTCAGTCACCCTGTACTCATCCTGAACAATGGATTTAAGGGAGCTACAAGGAACGAATCTCTGCCTCTTTTGTTGAGTGCTCCAATTCCTTTCTGCCTCAAATGAGTCCTTTTTTGGACGTTTTTCTTGGTCAGCCCTTCTCGTGGTTTTAGTCACTGTTGTTGAGCACCCCTCCTTCCCTTTTGGTTGTTGAAACTAAGGCTGAACCAGAACTCCTAGTGTGAAGACTGATGACTTTACAGTGGTACTTTGAATGGTGCTCACTTTCCAAACGACTATGACTGTGGTTTGTGGGAACAGATTACAGTTAGGGTCTCTTCTCCCCTCAGAGACCAGAGGTATATTTTATGAGAGGGTTCTGTAGAAAACAGTGTCATGCTTTATGGGTCTGGTTGTCTAATGAAAATAGAGAGGTGGTCTGTGGGGACGTATCTGAGTGGATGACTCTGCACGTGTGTGTGTGTGTGTGTGTGTCTGTGTGTGTGTGTGTGTGTGTGTGTGTGTGTGTGTGTGTGTGTGGACAGCCTCCAGTTTCAGGCCCTCTGCCCCTCAGCTCTGTCAACTGCCCAGCGGGGAGTTTAGGGGAAACACAGGGTTACCACTACACTACCCTACACTACACTACACTACCCTACACTACCCTACACTACACTACACTACCCTACACTACCCTACACTACCCTACACTACACTACACTACACTACACTGCACTACCCTACACTACACTACACTACACTACACTACACTACACTACACTACACTACACTACCCTATACTACACTATACTACACTACCCTACACTACACTACACTACCCTACACTACACTACACTACACTACCCTATACTACACTATACTACACTACCCTACACTACACTACACTACACTACACTACACTACCCTATACTACACTACCCTACACTACACTACACTACCCTACACTACACTACACTACCCTACACTACACTACACTACACTACCCTACACTACACTATCCTACACTACACTACACTATACTACCCTACCCTACCCTACACTACACTACACTATCCTACACTACACTACCCTACACTACACTACCCTACCCTACCCTATACTACCCTACACTACCCTACACTACACTACACTACACTACCCTACCCTACACTACACTACCCTACCCTACCCTATACTACCCTACACTACCCTACACTACACTACACTATACTACACTACCCTACACTACACTATACTACCCTACACTATACTACACTACACTACCCTACACTACCCTACACTATACTACACTACACTACCCTACACTACCCTACCCTACCCTATACTACCCTACACTACCCTACACTACACTACACTATACTATACTACCCTACCCTACCCTACACTACACTATACTACCCTACACTATACTACCCTACACTATACTACACTACCCTACCCTATACTACCCTACCCTACCTTACCCTACCCTACACTACCCTACCCTACCCTACCCTACCCTACCCTACTCTACTCTACTCTACACTACACTACCCTACCCTACCCTACACTACCCTACTCTACTCTACTCTACACTACACTACCCTACCCTGCCCTACACTACACTACACTACACTACCCTACACTACCCTACACTACCCTACACTACCCTACACTACCCTAGACTACACTACACTACCCTACTCTACACTACACTACACTACACTTCCCTACACTACCCTACCCTACTCTACACTACTCTACCCTACACTACACTACCCTACACTACACTACACTACCCTACACTACACTATTTGCACTGGTTGTAGTTTCATGAAAGCTTTGTTGGTTTTCGATTAATTCACTCAAGTCCCCCTAGGCCCTGGAAGTATTGCCAGTCTATTAACTGTAAAAGGTGTATTTATAACCGGAGTGATGTTCCATGGAGCTCTCTGAAACCTACAGATGGTGCAGATGGAGTCTGGCTACAGAAGACACTGCTGCAGGGGGGAGGTGGCCAGGCCTGGGTTGCTGGGTGATATACGAGCTGTGACATATCTTTAGCATGACGGAGACCTGGAGAAGGAGAGGCAGCAGCGGGCTGGCCAGATGGAGGAATGAACACTGGCAAGACCAGGGGGGAGAGCCCTGGGGAGAGACCAGAAACCAGGGGGAGAGGCCTAGGGAGAGAGCAGAAACCAGGGGGAGAGCCCTGGGGAGAGAGCAGAAACCAGGGGGAGAGCCCTGGGGAGAGAGCAGAAACCAGGGGGAGAGCCCTGGGGAGAGAGCAGAAACCAGGGGGAGAGGCCTAGGGAGAGACCAGAAACCAGGGGGAGAGCCCTGGGGAGAGAGCAGAAACCAGGGGGAGAGACCAGGGGAGAGACCAGGAACCAGGGGGAGAGACCAGAAACCAGGGGGAGAACCCATCACCCCTCCAGCTTTACTTCAGACAACCCAGCAGCCATCCAGCTTTACTTCTATTAAACCCACCTTTGTCACCTAATGTGATTTCAGTCAGTTTCCTCACAAAGGCCCACATGTTCTCCTGAGGTGTCTAGAGAGCAGCAGATCCCTGATCTAACATCGTGCCCATAAGATCCCATTTAAGGAATGTGTGGATACAGGAGGACTCTTTCACTACATTCCTCTAGTCTAACACCATGTTGGCCCAGCCTGTTAGCTCATGGATGGGGTACTCTGTCCGTCTATTGACTGTTGGCCCAGCCTGTTAGCTCATGGATGGGGTACTCTGTCCGTCTATTGACTGTTGGCCCAGCCTGTTAGCTCATGGATGGGGTACTCTGTCCGTCTATTGACTGTTGGCCCAGCCTGTTAGCTCATGGATGGGGTACTCTGTCCGTCTATTGACTGTTGGCCCAGCCTGTTAGCTCATGGATGGGGTACTCTGTCCGTCCATCCTTATTCATTGTTCTATGTTGTGGTTTTGGCGGTCTGTGATTTTGGCGGTCTGTGGTTTTGGCGGTCTGTGGTTTTGGCGGTCTGTGGTTTTGGCGGTCTGTGGTTTTGGCGGTCTGTGGTTTTGGCGGTCTGTGGTTTTGGCGGTCTGTGGTTTTGGCGGTCTGTGGTTTTGGCGGTCTGTGGTTGTCACAATTGTCAGTAAAGAGATGAGGAGCTTAATGGAAACCCTCTACATGTCTGTTTCAGCGCAGGCTTGCTGGGCTGGCCTCTCACTCAAGACTCCATCACGCTTTGAAGAGCTGTCTTATTGGTTTCTCCTGAATTCATGCCTGTCTGTCTGCTTGTCTGCTGCACGAATTGACATCCGGGGAAAGACAAAAGAGAGAGACGTTTTCATTTGTTGGCAAACGTTATTTCAACCTTATTTCTGACGTTATGAGCAAGTCGTGTCAACATCATAGAACTGATAAATAAATCTCAGAGCAACTTGAGACGGGTCTTGTCAATGAAAAGTTAAATGAGCCACAGACTGGTCCGCTCTCTGCTCTTAGAGGAGTGTGATGATGTTTTAAGTTGATCCAGACAGAACCCCTTTGTTCCTCTTCTCTATCCCCCTCAGTGCTCTGAAGACTGTTCTGATGGTCTGGGTTTCTTTCTATGCACCTAATAGGAGAAGCAGGGACTTGGGGGGCCAATGGAAATCAGCTAATAATAGAAGCAGGGACTTGGGGGGCCAATGGAAATCAGCTAATAATAGAAGCAGGGACTTGGGGGGCCAATGGAAATCAGCTAATAGGAGAAGCAGGGACTTGGGGTGCCAATGGAAATCAGCTAATAGGAGAAGCAGGGACTTGGGGGCCAATGGAAATCAGCTAATAGGAGAAGCAGGGACTTGGGGGGCCAATGGAAATCAGCTAATAATAGAAGCAGGGACTTGGGGGCCAATGGAAATCAGCTAATAGGAGAAGCAGGGACTTGGGGGGCCAATGGAAATCAGCTAATAGGAGAAGCAGGGACTTGGGGGGCCAATGGAAATCAGCTAATAGGAGAAGCAGGGACTTGGGGGGCCAATGGAAATCAGCTAATAGGAGAAGCAGGGACTTGGGGGGCCAATGGAAATCAGCTAATAATAGAAGCAGGGACTTGGGGGGCCAATGGAAATCAGCTAATAATAGAAGCAGGGACTTGGGGGCCAATGGAATTCAGCTAATAGGAGAAGCAGGGACTTGGGGGCCAATGGAAATCAGCTAATAATAGAAGCAGGGACTTGGGGGCCAATGGAAATCAGCTAATAATAGAAGCAGGGACTTGGGGGGCCAATGGAAATCAGCTAATAATAGAAGCAGGGACTTGGGGGGCCAATGGAAATCAGCTAATAATAGAAGCAGGGACTTGGGGGCCAATGGAATTCAGCTAATAGGAGAAGCAGGGACTTGGGGGCCAATGGAAATCAGCTAATAATAGAAGCAGGGACTTGGGGGCCAATGGAAATCAGCTAATAATAGAAGCAGGGACTTGGGGGGCCAATGGAAATCAGCTAATAATAGAAGCAGGGACTTGGGGGCCAATGGAAATCAGCTAATAATAGAAGCAGGGACTTGGGGGGCCAATGGAAATCAGCTAATAATAGAAGCAGGGACTTGGGGGCCAATGGAAAACAGAAGAACAGAAGTTTGTTGTTGTTGCTATCTCACATTTGATTAGTTACATGGATTTGCATACAACACGTTTAAGGCGATGCAGTGTACTTGACAGAACTCTCTGCTGGTTACTCTCCTCAACCCCCACGACCCCACCCTACAACCTTCACTCCATAAGCTCAGCCACTCCCACAGCCCTGCGGTGCTTACTCCCACCACTACGCCCCCTCGGGCCCCTAGCGGAGCCTGACGTCTCTCCTCTCCTCAGGGTGGATCAGACCCGTCGTTTATCACCGTCTCTCTCCATCCATCAGCCATCGTTTCCTCATGCCGAGCTGAAAGACGATATTTAAAAGAAATCAGGAAACGTCAGTACAGGAGAATTCTCCATGTGTCTTTGAGGGGAGCCTTCGCTCATTTCCGTCCCGGGAAATAAGATGTGATTGTAACTAAGCATGGAGGTTGGAGGGAGGGAGGGAGGGAGGGAGGGAGGGAGGGAGGATAGCTAACCAGACCTTTTATCTGTACCCTCATACACTTAAAGCCAAGCCCTGCATAATAAAAGCAGACAGACCTTAGGAAGACCAGAGGATGGATAGACAGACAGACAGACAGACAGACAGAAGGAAGACCAGAGGACAGACAGACAGTAGGAAGACAGACGGACGGACGGACGGACGGACGGACAGACAGACAGACAGACAGACAGACAGACAGACAGACAGACAGACAGACAGACAGACAGACAGACAGACAGACAGACAGACAGACAGACAGACAGACAGACAGACAGACAGACAGACAGACAGACAGACAGACAGACAGACAGACAGACAGACAGACAGACAGACAGACAGACAGACAGTAGGAAGACCAGAGGACAGACAGAAGGACGGAAGACCAGAGGACAGACAGAAGGACGGAAGACCAGAGGACAGACAGAAGAACGGAAGACCAGAGGACAGACAGAAGGACGGAAGACCAGAGGACAGACAGAAGGACGGAAGACCAGAGGACAGACAGACAGAAGGAAGACCAGAGGACAGACAGACAGAAGGAAGACCAGAGGACGGATAGAAGGACGGAAGACCAGAGGACAGACAGAAGGACGGAAGACCAGAGGACAGACAGAAGGACGGAAGACCAGAGGACAGACAGACAGACAGAAGGAAGACCAGAGGACAGACAGAAGGACGGAAGACCAGAGGACAGACAGAAGGACGGAAGACCAGAGGACAGACAGAAGGACGGAAGACCAGAGGACAGACAGACAGACAGTAGGAAGACCAGAGGGCAGACAGACAGAAGGAAGACCAGAGGACGGACAGAAGGACGGAAGACCAGAGGACAGACAGACAGACAGTAGGATGGAAGACCAGAGGACAGACAGACAGTAGAGCTGTAGCCAGCTACTATACAGAAAGTCAAAGTTGTTTTTCTCTGAATTAAATTACGAGCTGCACTACTTTGGACCAGGAGAGAATGTGTAAATGACAGCGTGAATGAATGAGAACAATGATTAGTTGGACATGAAGCCACCAGACAGACGACAGAGGGCCAGTGATTAGTTGGACATGAAGCCACCAGACAGACAGCAGAGGGCCAGTGATTAGTTGGACATGAAGCCACCAGACAGACAACAGAGGGCCAGTGATTAGTTGGACATGAAGCCACCAGACAGACAACAGAGGGCCAGTGATTAGTTGGACATGAAGCCACCAGACAGACAGCAGAGGGCCAGTGATTAGTTGGACATGAAGCCACCAGACAACAGAGGGCCAGTGATTAGTTGGACATGAAGCCACCAGACAACAGAGGGCCAGTGATTAGTTGGACATGAAGCCACCAGACAACAGAGGGCCAGTGATTAGTTGGACATGAAGCCACCAGACAGACAGCAGAGGGCCAGTGATTAGTTGGACATGAAGCCACCAGACAGACAGCAGAGGGCCAGTGATTAGTTGGACATGAAGCCACCAGACAGACAGCAGAGGGCCAGTGATTAGTTGGACATGAAGCCACCAGACAGACAGCAGAGGGCCAGTGATTAGTTGGACATGAAGCCACCAGACAGACAACAGAGGGCCAGTGATTAGTTGGACATGAAGCCACCAGACAGACAGCAGAGGGCCAGTGATTAGTTGGACATGAAGCCACCAGACAGACGACAGAGGGCCAGTGATTAGTTGGACATGAAGCCACCAGACAGACAGCAGAGGGCCAGTGATTAGTTGGACATGAAGCCACCAGACAACAGAGGGCCAGTGATTAGTTGGACATGAAGCCACCAGACAGACAACAGAGGGCCAGTGATTAGTTGGACATGAAGCCACCAGACAGACAGCAGAGGGCCAGTGATTAGTTGGACATGAAGCCACCAGACAGCAGAGGGCCAGTGATTAGTTGGACATGAAGCCACCAGACAGACAACAGAGGGCCAGTGATTAGTTGGACATGAAGCCACCAGACAGACAGCAGAGGGCCAGTGATTAGTTGGACATGAAGCCACCAGACAACAGAGGGCCAGTGATTAGTTGGACATGAAGCCACCAGACAGCAGAGGGCCAGTGATTAGTTGGACATGAAGCCACCAGACAGACAACAGAGGGCCAGTGATTAGTTGGACATGAAGCCACCAGACAGCAGAGGGCCAGTGATTAGTTGGACATGAAGCCACCAGACAACAGAGGGCCAGTGATTAGTTGGACATGAAGCCACCAGACAGACAGCAGAGGGCCAGTGATTAGTTGGACATGAAGCCACCAGACAGACAGCAGAAGAACAGGAGAAGAGATCAGTAGAGCATTAAACCTGACATTAATAGATACTGTGATAGACAGTAACAGGCTGTACACACATACACACACACAGAATTTTTAGAATGTGAGAAAGACGGGTGAGGAATTTCTTGCAGGATTTTTAACAGGTGAGCTGAGATGTCCCACTGATTGTTCAGCATTTGCCATTTTTGGGTTGTGTTCGGATGTTCAAGGCACACATCACACTTGGAATGACTGACTTACTAACCAAAAGATGTAAGCCGTTGTTAAACCCATCTGTCATACACCTGTGTCTTATCTGGACTAAGAACAACAGCAATTAGTTTTGGGCATCATGTTTGTTCCCTCATTTTTGTTTTGATTAATATCTTTTAAATGATTATCATGATAATTGAGTGTTACTGTTTGGTGTTTGTGTGAAAGGGTGTGTGTAAAAATGGCTTTCTGACACATGCCACTTTTCTTGTTTGTTTTATGATTTTTATATTGCTAAGTAAGTGTTCTGTAGTAGCAGATGAAATGCAACCACCGTGCATTTTATAAAACCTGTTGAGGATATTTACTATTTGAAAGAGATTTTTGTGAAAAGTAAACATGGATTGGAATGTTTGGGAGTTGCAATTTCTAAGAGACAAAATGTTTCTTTTTATATATGGTTTCTGGTTCATGTAGTGGTGCATTGTCATGCCAAACTGTTTCAATTGTGATTGGCTTCTGAATTAAACTGCTATTGTTGAGTGCACAGAGTGTAAAGGTATCGAGGTGTATTTCTCCACTAAGTTAGTTTCGTTTAGGCGCAATGGTTCTTTGGTGTCATGCATAGATTTTCACGTCATCCTAAACAATGGTTGTAATGTAGACTGTAAAGAGCCATTGGGCCTAAACGGAGCTGGCTTGGTGGAGAAATACATTTTGATATTTTTGTGCTCTGTGCGTTTAACGATAGCAGTATGATTTGGAAGTTAATCATAATTGAAACAGTACTGGCGCAGTGGTCTAAGGCTCTGCATCGCAGTGCTAGCTGTGCCACTAGAGATCCTGGTTCGAATCCAGGCTCTGTTTGTAGCCGGCCGCGACCGGGAGACCCATGGGGCGGCGCACAATTGGCCCAGCGTCGTCCAGGGTAGGGGAGGGAATGGCCGGCAGGGATGTAGCTCAGTTGGTAGAGCGTGTCGTTTGCAACGCCAGGGTTGTGGGTTCGATTCCCAAGGGGGGCCAGTATGAAAAAATAAAAAAATTATGTATGCATAATGTATGCACTCTGGATAAGAGCGTCTGCTAAATGACTAAAATGTAAATGGCACCCTATTCCCTGTATAGTGCACTACGTTTGATCTGGGCCCATGGGCTAACAGGGCTCTTGTCAAAAGTAGTGCACTATATCCAGTAGGGAATAGGGTAGTAGTGCACTATATCCAGTAGGGAACAGGGTAGTAGTGCACTATATCCAGTAGGGAATAGGGTGCCATTTCAGAGGCCCATATTAACCACTGTAATGAATCTGTCACGATCGTCGTATGAAGCAGACCAAGGCGCAGCGTGATATGCGTACATCTGTTAATGAGTACTTAATAACAAAACAACAAAACGATAACGTGAAGTCCTAAGGTTAACAAAACACAAACCTCTCCGGAACAAGATCCCACAAATGACAAGTGCAAAACAGGCTGCCTAAGTATGGTTCCCAATCAGAGACAACAAGCCACAGCTGCCTCTGATTGGGAACCACCCCGGCCAACATAGAAATACATGATCTAGAACCTCACAAAGAAAATTCAACATAGACAATCCACACCCTGGCTCAACATATAAGAGTCCCCAGAGCCAGGGCGTGACAGTACCCCCCCCCCCCCCCCCAAAGGCGCGGACTGTGACCGCGCCAACTAAACCCAACCTGACCAGGCACCGGTGGAACAGGCACGGGTCCCCAGAGCCAGGGCGTGACAGAATCAAGGAACAGGAATGTGTTTGTGTTTATCAGCTATCCTACTGATCTGGCTCCCTGCTGTTTGTGTGGCTAACCCCAATCCTCAACCCTCAGCCCTATACCCTAACCTCAGCCCCAATCCTCAGCCCTATACCCTAACCTCAGCCCCAATCCTCAGCCCTCAGCCCTATACCCTAACCTCAGCCCCAATCCTCAGCCCTATACCCTAACCTCAGCCCCAATCCTCAGCCCTATACCCTAACCTCAGCCCCAATCCTCAACCCTCAGCCCTATACCCTAACCTCAGCCCCAATCCTCAGCCCTATACCCTAACCTCAGCCCCAATCCTCAATCCTCAGCCCTATACCCTAACCTCAGCCCCAATCCTCAACCCTCAGCCCTATACCCTAACCTCAACCCCAATCCTCAACCCTCAGCCCTATACCCTAACCTCAGCCCCAATCCTCAATCCTCAGCCCTATACCCTAACCTCAGCCCCAATCCTCAACCCTCAGCCCTATACCCTAACCTCAGCCCCAATCCTCAACCCTCAGCCCTATACCCTAACCCCAATCCTCAGCCCTCAGCCCTATACCCTAACCTCAGCCCCAATCCTCAGCCCTCAGCCCTATACCCTAACCTCAGCCCCAATCCCCAGCCCTATACCCTAACCTCAGCCCCAATCCTCAGCCCTATACCCTAACCTCAGCCCCAATCCCCAGCCCTATACCCTAACCCTCAGCCCCAATCCTCAGCCCTATACCCTAACCTCAGCCCCAATCCT
>NW_028159648.1:0-15000 GCF_964263955.1 Coregonus lavaretus | reverse complement strand
GCCGGACTGACGACGCACACCACTGGCTTGGTGTGGGGAGCAGGAGCGGGCCGAGCCGGGCTGACGAAACGCACCACTGACTTGGTGCGGGGAGCAGGAGCGGGCCGGACCGGGCTGATGAAGCGCACCACTGACTTGGTGCGGGGATTAGGAACGGGCCGTGCCGGGCTGTCGACGCGCACCACTGACTTGGTGCGGGGAGCAGGAACGGGCCGGACAGGGCTGACGAAACGCACCACTGACTTGGTGCGGGGAGCAGGAATGGGCCGGACTGGGCTGGCGACGCGCACCACAGACTTGGTGCGGAGAGCAGGAACGGGCCGGACAGGGCTGACGAAACGCACCACAGACTTGGTGCGGGGAGCAGGAATGGGCCGGACTGGGCTGGCGACGCGCACCACAGACTTGGTGCGGAGAGCAGGAACGGGCCGGACAGGGCTGACGAAACGCACCACTGACTTGGTGCGGGGAGCAGGAATGGGCCGGGCCGAGCTGGCGATGCGCACCGTAGACTTGGTGCGAGTGGCAGGAACAAGCCGGACCGTACTGGGAACACACACCACTGGCCCTACGTGGGGATCAGGAACAGGCCGGACCGGACTGGCAACACACGCCAGTACCTCTCGCCATGCCTCTACATCCTCCATCCCTTCTTCGACCAGTGGCCCCTGTAACCTGGCGGCCTCCTCTGGCAACCCGCTGGGCCGCTCTATCGCGGCCTCCTGCTGGTCCGACGTCGTGAGCCCCCCCCTAAAATTTTTCTGGGAGTCTCTCTTCCCCGTGGGCCAGGCCTCGATAATTCTCGCCCAACTCTCGCTCTTCTGCTTCCAATCTCCGCCATTCAGCTCCTCATTCGGCTTGACCCAGTCGAAGCTCTTCCTCCACTGTTGCCAAGTCCACCCACTCTGCTCCTCACTAGGCTGCTTGGTCCAGTTCTGGTGGTTTCTTCTGTCACGATCGTCTAAGGAGGAGGACCAATGCGCAGCGTTGAAGGTGAACATATTTATATTTATTAGAGTATGATCACACGATCAAAACAACAGACGAAAACGTGATGTATACGGTTGAACACAAACCAAATAAGAACAAGAAACCACAAACACAAAGGGAAAGATAGACAGTTTAAATATGGCTCCCAATCAGAGACAACCAGCTGACACTCGTTGCCTCTGATTGGGAGTCACTCAGGCCAACATAGAAATACAAACTAGAACATAAACAAATGAACACTCACACCCTGGCTCAACATACTAGAGTCCCCAGAGCCAGGGCGTGACACCAGTAGATATGGTAGTTTATCAAAATTGGGCTTGTTTTTTCGATCTGTGTAATCTGAGGGAAATATGTGTCTCTAATATGGTCATACATTTGGCAGGAGGTTAGGACGTGCAGCTCAGTTTCCGCTTCATTTTGTGGGCAGTGTGCACATAGCCTGTCTTCTCTTGAGAGCCAGGTCTGCCTATGGCAGCCTTTCTGATTGCAAGGCTATGCTCACTTAGTCAAAGCTTTCCTTAAATTTGGGTCAGTCACAGTGGTCAGGTATTCTGCCACTGTGTACTCTCTGTTTAGGGCCAAATAGCATTCTAGTTTGCTCAGTTTTTTTGTTAATTCTTTCCAATGTGTGAAGTAATATATATATATTTTTCCTGATGATTTGGTTGGGTCTAATTGTGTCGCTGTCCTGGGGCTCTGGGGTCTGTTTGTGTTTGTGAACAGAGCCCCAGAACCAGCTTGCTTAAAGGACTCTTCTCTCTCTCTTTCTCTCTCTCTCTCATTACAGAGACTTTAAAGGGGTTTTCATGTTGGGCTGCTCATTCTTTTGTTTAGGAGAGGGGGAGGGAGGGCTGGAAGGGGGGAGGGAGGAAGGAGGGGGGGAGGCTCCAGATAGAGGATAGAGGCTTTTTAGATTGGGGACTGAGATTGTGAGCTAGGCTGCACTGGCTGGGCTGGCTGGGTGTATAAACAAGGAAGAAGTGCGAAGTGCAAAGTGCATCTCTCTCTATTGTGTAGAGGTTTTTAGCCTGTGGACACAGTGTGTATGAGGCAGGATAGAGGGATCATTCGTTTCTGATGGGTGTCTCCTCTCCTCTCATTCTTTGTTCCATGGTTCTTTTGTGTGTGGAATGAAAAGCCATTCAGGAGCCAGCAGCGCCACATAAAGTCTGCAGGCATCAGGCATTAACCCAACACAGCCCCGCCTGCCTGACTCCAGCCTCTGCCTCCTGCCTGACTCCAGCCTCGGCCTCTTGCCTGACTCCAGCCTCTACCTCCTGCCTGACTCCATCCTCGGCCTCTTGCCTGACTCCAGCCTCTACCTCCTGCCTGACTCCATCTTCTACCTCCTGCCTGACTCCATTCTCTGCCTCCTGCCTGACTCCAGCCCCTGCCTCCTGCCTGACTCCAGCCTCAGCCTCCTGCCTGACTCCAGCCTTTACCTCTTGCCTGACTCCTCAGTGTCTGAAGTCCTGCAGCATTAACTAAACACATTTTAGAACCCCAGTGCAAACTGTGACTGAAGTCTAACTAGCTAACTCCCTCTTTCTCCTCTCACTCCCTCCTCTTCTCCTCACCCCCTCCCCTGTTGAATGGTGCTTAGTGAGGGGAGGGAGGAAGAGAGGGAGGGAAGAGGGGGAGGGAGGGAGGGGGGAAGAGGGAGGGAGGGAAGAGGGATGGAAGGAAGGAGGGAAGAGGGAGGGAAGAGGGAGGGAAGAGGGAGGGAAGGAGGGAAGGAGGGAGGGAAGAGGGGGGGAGGAAAGGGCCCGGGCGCCTGGAGCCAAGGATTTGATTTCTCTGGCATGGGAAGAAAACTGTGCTCCCTCCTGGGCTCTCACAAAAGAAACATGGCCCTCCCTGAGGCTCTGTGTTGACCTTTTAATTCACTCACTCTGCCCTTTTTATGTTGCTCCCCAGAGGTATTTGAAAGGGAGGGAGGTGGTACGGCTGCTATACACACATACAGTACACCTTACACTGTAAATGAAATACTTGAAACAATCAGTACAAGGGATCTGGATCTCTCTCTCTCTCTCTCTCTCTCTCTCTCTCTCTCTCTCTCTGTGATCTGATCATGGTCTGGTCGGCTCAGGGTCAAGATTATATGTTGAGACAGACTAGTGCTCTGGTCTGGATTATTTGGTGGGAGGAAGACACACTAGTTACAATAACTGGTCTGCTCTGGATAGGATTATAATCTGGTGAGAGACCCCAACCTCATCCCTGTCCCCAGGCTCGTCCCTGTCCCCAGACTTGTCCCTGTCCCTGGCCTCGTCCCTGTCCCCGGCCTCATCACTGTCCCCGGCCTCGTCCCTGTCCCCGGCCTCATCACTGTCCCCAGCCTCATCCCTGTTCCCAGACTTGTCCCCGGTCTCGTCCCTGTCCCCGGCCTCATCCCTGTCCCCAGGCTCGTCCCTGTCCCCAGACTTGTCCCCGGTCTCGTCCCTGTTCCCGGCCTCATCCCTGTCCCTAGCCTCGTCCCTGTCCCCAGCCTCGTCCCTGTCCCCGGCCTCATCCCTGTCCCCAGCGTCGTCCCTGTCCCCGGCCTCGTCCCTGTCCCCAGTCTCGTCCCTGTCCCCAGTCACGTCCCTGTCCCCAGCCTCGTCCCTGTCCCCAGTCTCGTCCCTGTCCCCAGCCTCGTCCCTGTCCCCGGCCTCGTCCATTTCCCCTCTGGTCTCTCTGTCTCTCTGCTACAGTTCATCCTCCTACTCATGGTCTGTTTAGCTGTTTTGGGTTTGGTTGCATTTGTTGTGTTATTGAATGGATGTACGATGTATATATAATATAATGGATGTATTTGAGGGCCACATATATTGCAGGATTAATGGTATAGCGACTGAGTGAGACTTGTCATATTGCTGTTGTAGGAGCTGTGGGGCTGGGGTAGGAGCTGTGGGGCTGGGGTAGGAGCTGTGGGGCTGGGGTAGGAGCTGTGGGGCTAGGGTAGGAGCTGTGGTGCTGGGGTAGGAGCTGTGGGGCTAGGGTAGGAGCTGTGGGGCTAGGGTAGGAGCTGTGGGGCTGGGGTAGGAGCTGTGGGGCTGGGGTAGGAGCTGTGGGGCTGAGGTAGGAGCTGTGGTGCTGGGGTAGGAGCTGTGGGGCTAGGGTAGGAGCTGTGGGGCTGGGGTAGGAGCTGTGGGGCTGGGGTAGGAACTGTGGGGCTAGGGTAGGAGCTATGGGGTTGGTGGGGTGGAAAGGTATCTCTTGTCTCATGAGTGAGTCTGGGTTGGGGGCGCTAGGGTCAGAGTGGGAGAAGGTGTTGTATCTGAGTCCCTGTGCGTGCGAGTAGTGGTGGGGGTCGGGTTCAAAGCCGGAGGTGGCATGCCTCGTTGGTTGGTGCCGGCTTGGAGTGACCCAAGAGTGCCTGGTGTAACAGGATCCCTCTGGCTCACTGCTCTGCTGTGGTGGTGCTGAGCTGACAGGCACGCTGTGTGTGACAGGCCATGACCCACAGGGACTGGCTGACTGGCTGACTGGCTGGCTGGCTGGCTGGCTCACACACACACACACACACACACACACACACACACACACACACACACTGGCTGGCGGTCTACTGTCACACAGGCGCAAGCCTAACTTTCTCTCCTCAGCAGGTTAAATTGAAGTTGAAGTGTATTATTAAAATGTTAGCTAGCTGACCTCGCCACCAGCCAGCCACCCTGAACCTGCTGTGTAGCGAGCCTAACTCAGCTGTAGCCAGCCACCCTGAACCTGCTGTGTAGCGAGCCTAACTCAGCTGTAGCCAGCCACCCTGAACCTGCTGTGTAGCGAGCCTAACTCAGCTGTAGCCAGCCACCCTGAACCTGCTGTGTAGCGAGCCTAACTCAGCTGTAGCCAGCCACCCTGAACCTGCTGTGTAGCGAGCCTAACTCAGCTGTAGCCAGCCACCCTGAACCTGCTGTGTAGCGAGCCTAACTCAGCTGTAGCCAGCCACCCTGAACCTGCTGTGTAGCGAGCCTAACTCAGCTGTAGCCAGCCACCCTGAACCTGCTGTGTAGCGAGCCTAACTCAGCTGCTGGTTATTTAACGTAAGGTGTAGACTTGGTGGTTCTCTGGTAAATCTTTATGGGATGTCTTCTTCTTACAAACCTGTAGTAGCCTCTTGGTCCTACAGTATAGAAAACCTACTCAGTCTGTATCTTTCCTCTTTTTGTCTTTCCCTTTAATGTTTTAGTCTTACAGCCTACGGCCCTCCTCTCAGTTGAACACCCCATGCCACGTTCTCAGTCTCTCTCTGTGTTGTGTCAGCTAGGTCATTATTGGCCCCTTCCCCCAGCGCTCTGAGTGGAGAGGTGGTGGAACCCTTCAGACAACAGCTCTAGCAAAGCAGCCACAGTCTACAGTCCTGTCAGAGAAGGAAAGGCAGCCACGGGAAATGACCTCGTGTTTGAGGAAAAGGCAATGAACAGGGAGGAAGACGATGGTCTCCTCAGAAAGGAAAGCAAACATTGAAGAAAGTCAGTCAGTATAAAGAAAGAGAGTTAGGCTGAACTGAACACACAGTTCATCACAATTTAGAGATCCTTGATGAATCAAATGGCAAAACGTATTGACTTCAACCTTCTCTAGCGTTTCAGTTCAATCCCCATCTTATTGTATTTCTCTCCTTTGTTTTTCTTACTTGCAGAGAGGGGAAAAGGTCAGGGTCAGAGGAGAAGCAGTCCTCTCCCTCTCCTCGATGACAGTGTACAATAAAGGCAATATGTTGCCATTTGGACCTGTGTGTTTTTCAGTTGACTGAGCTGCGCTGAGCGAGGAACTTTCATTACTTTCCATTTCCTCTCCAAGAGCTGCGGCCAAGGAGTTCTCTTGGCGGGCAGGGAGTTAATTTGAGTTCTGGCAGTCCACGGATCCCTACCCACGGTCATTATGTTGCATGAATCTGAAAAACAGCAAGAGAGAAGGAGAGAGAGAAAGAGAGAAGGAGAGAGAGAGAGAGAGAGAGAGAGAGGATAGATTACTGTGCTCTAGGCTCGAGGGACACCAAACAATGCTGGAATCTGAGTTGTACATCTGGGCAGGCCTAGTGAAGGGTGGGCTCTGACTGTAGTTGTGTGAGAGAGAGTTTTTCCTGTGTAGGGAGTTTTACCCCTGTGTTGTTATTTTTTTTAGAGAGTTTTACCTCTAGCCAGGCATGGTAGAGTCTAGTGAAGGGCGGGCCCAGAGTTCTACCTCTAGCCAGGCATGGTAGTCTAGTGAAGCGCGGGCCCAGAGTTTTAGTTAGGAAGCTGTGTAGGGTTCTGAGAGAGAGTGTTGGAAAGGGCCCTGCCTGCTAGGGTTAGGAAGCTGTGTAGGGTTCTGAGAGAGAGAGAGAGTTGGGGTGGGCCCTGCCTGCCAGGGTTAGGAAGCAGGTTCATTGTATGAAGATGATCAAAAGAGAGGGGAACATTCCTTTTCCCTGGTGTTTTTTGTCTTCCACAGAGAGAGGTGGAGAGAGAGAGAGGTGGAGAGAGGTAGAGACAGAGAGAGGTGGAGAGAGGTGGAGAGAGAGGTAGAGACAGAGAGAGGTGGAGAGAGGTAGAGACAGAGAGAGGTGGAGAGAGGTAGAGACAGAGAGAGGTGGAGAGAGGTAGAGACAGAGAGAGGTGGAGAGAGGTAGAGACAGAGAGAGGTGGAGAGAGGTAGAGACAGAGAGAGGTGGAGAGAGGTAGAGACAGAGAGAGGTGGAGAGAGGTAGAGACAGAGAGAGGTGGAGAGAGGTAGAGACAGAGAGTGGTGGAGAGAGGTAGAGACAGAGAGAGGTGGAGAGAGGTAGAGACAGAGAGAGGTGGAGAGAGGTAGAGACAGAGAGAGGTGGAGAGAGGTAGAGACAGAGAGAGGTGGAGAGAGGTAGAGACAGAGAGAGGTGGAGAGAGGTAGAGACAGAGAGAGGTGGAGAGAGGTAGAGACAGAGAGAGGTGGAGAGAGAGGGTTATGTGCAATGTGCTCTCCTCTTACTGCCATTTCCAACCACAGCCATCCATAACATTCATGTTTAATCAGTCGGTGAAGTTGGTTGGCTGCAGCTAGAGGTCCAGTTAGGGAGACCAGCACCCTGGCCTGCCTGAAATTCCATGTAACTCCCTGTAATGTGATGGCTCTGTCACCCAGCCCTATGATCAGGTATGTAGGATGTGTCTATGACTCAGGGGAACTCGTAGGTCTGCTCTAAGCCTAACCCTAAACCACAAAAATGTACCACAGATAATATTTAATTATAAGTTCTGCTTTTAAAACAACAACAAATCGTTTTTTAGCACCCAACTGGCCTGACTGATTGCCTGCAGGCAGGCAGTACTATGGTCGTTGCCTCAGCAGCGTAGCCTTGCGCCGGTTGCCGGGTTGGTTCCCACGGAGATCCCTGACATCCTAGATGTAGAACAATGCTGCTGGTTGTTCTGTCTGTGTTGCAACGGCTACATCGGTACACTCGCAATAGATGCGGTAAAGAGGTCAATGGAACTCGACCCAAACAATGGAAATGCCATGGAAACGCATGGAAAGATGCCGTGGGGCAAAGCAAAATTATCCTACATTTAGCCTATTATTTATGTGTGTATTTCACTCTATGTTGAGGTAAAAGTCGGAGTATAATGCTTGTATGGATGTCAGGCCCTATACATGTTCATGTCATCGTCACCAATCAACTGCATTGCAGTTAAAAACGACTTTGACTTCTAAATGTTATGCAGCGAAAACAGCCAAATATATTAAAATCTGACTTTAGTAACGACATTGTGGGCCTGTTACAATACATCAATCATGACGGATTTGACGAATATCCACGTTGTTAAATAAAATGTGTTGATTGTGCGCCAATCCGGCATCCTTCTTCTATCCCCCACGGTTTGCATTCCATTGACCTCTTTACCACATCAATGGCTGCCTGGTATTGTGATGCAATAATTTCCATGGTAATGTAGAATGTTCATTCAAATGATGCTAACTGATGTGGCTCATGCAATGGAATGTATTTTTTGTTGTGTCAGTTGAGTTGATTTAAACAAATCACAGCACAGATTGATGGGTACACTTCCTGCTTTTACTTCCTGCATTGCTCCTATAGGTAAACTCGTAATGGCCGCCAGTCCACCCATTATGCCATCACTGACTTGAATGGGAACGCCCATTCTATTGATTCTATTTCTATGTGCCTGCCTCCCTCCCTTCCCCGGCACCATCTTCTCCTCTTCCCTGTAGTGTTTGTTTACTCTGTCGCTCCGTAGGAAGGGAATGCCAGGGTCTTGTGGCTGGGGCTGGGGCTGGGGGTATAGGAACTAGGAAGGGGCCGGGCAGTGGATTTGTTTTCTTTCCCCCCCTCCTGTGAGGTGGAAGTAGAACTGTTTGTTACATAGAGAGGGGTCTGGTCAGAGGGCAAGGCTCTGACATGGGGAGGCTGCATGTCCTGCAGATAGTTCTAAGGAACACTAGTTTGACTGACAGCACTGGCCCAGCATGGGACTGGCTAGAGCGAGCAGGTTTGGGGTTCATTTAATTTAATTTCAGTCAATTCAGGAAGTAAACTGAAATTCCTGTGATCATCACATAAGTGACCTCTGGGATAGCCTGTGGAGTATTGGGAAAAGCAGGACACTAGTTCCCTCTCTGAGAAACTGTAGGTTGTGTGTATTAGTTATTTTTGTATGCATTCTTTCTGATTCATAAATAAGTAAAAATATGTATTTACAGTGCCTTCATTCACACCCATTGACTTTTTCCACATTTTGTGTTACAGCCTGAATTTAAAATGGATTAAATTGAGATGTTTTGTCACTGGCCTACACACAATACCCCATAATTTCAAAGTAGACATTTTTACAAATTAATGAAAAGCTGAAATGTCTTGTGTCAATAAGTATTCAACCCCTTTGTTATGGCAAGCTTAACAAGTCACATAAGAAGTTGCATGGACTCACTCTGTGTGCAATAATAGTGTTTAACATGATTTCTGAACCTCATCTCTGTACCCCACACATACAATTATCTGTAAGGTCCCTCAGTCGAGCAGTGAATTTGAAACACAGATTCAACCACAAAGACCAGGGTGGTTATCCAATGCCTTGCGAAGAAGAGGACATTGAAAATCCCTTTGAGCATGGTGAAGTTATTAATTTCACTTTGGATGGTGTATCAAAACACCAGTCACTACAAATATAGTAGTAGTCTCTCTCTCTCTCTCTCTCTCTCTCTCTCTCTCTCTCTCTCTCTCTCTCTCTCTCTCTCTCTCTCTCTCTCTCTCTCTCTCTCTCTCTCTCTCTCTCTCTCTCTCTCTCTCTCTCTCTCTCTCTCTCTCTCTCTCTCTCTCTCTCTCTCTCTCTCTCTCTCTCTCTCTCTCTCTCTCTCTCTCACACACTCACTCACTCACTCAGGGCAGTCCTCCTCAGCCCCCTACTCTCTCCCAGGCCAGTCCCAGTCCTCCTCTGTTGTGTTTACCTTGGCTAATTGCTGGGGAGAGAAATCCTCTTGAGATTGTGCTGTCAGATAGAGAGGCTGATGCCTCAGGAAAAAGATAACCTTTATAGAAAGGTAATAACTCTCTGCTCTGCATGCCCCGCTCACCACAGCCACCCTGGCCACATAGAGAGAGCTTCCACAGAGTGTATGTGTGTGTGTGTGTTTGGCCAGTCTTCTGGCCTGTAAGTGTGAGATCCGTATTCTTCCAAGTTCTGTAATAATGTCAGTCAGTCGGCTAGCAAGCGAGGCCATTCCTTCCAGAGACTGTACTGTACTGACTTAACTCAAACGCTCAACCAGTCACCTTCTTTTAACGGGACAGTTATTGAAGTTGTCATGGAATTATTAGTTTACTAGACTTTAGGGAGAGGGGATGTCTCCTATAGCCAGGAGAGTTGGTCATTGGTGTCGTTTGTTTGTTTGAGATCAATCGTTTTTTATTTGCACAAGAAATAGAACAAAGATATACATTTCATCCCCAAGCTTTGCCCATATAAGAACTAAAAGGTAACTGGTGTTCTGTGTTTGCTTATAAACCGATAAGAAAGTACCAGATCGTTTTAAGATTTAAGACAATGTATGTAGCCTTTCATTTCATTAAAGGCAGCTCTCTGTAGTCCAACAGACAGAGGAAAAGACTGACAGAGGCAGAGGGGGAGGTCAGGCAGCAGTGTAGAAGAGAACAGAGAGAGCAAAAGGAATGTCTTGCCATGACCTGTGACCCCTGGAATAGACTTGCCCCAGCCTGAGTAGGGTGTTGAGACTGACTGACTGGGTGGAAAATAAAGACAGACGCCTGCCTCCCTCCCTCGCTCCCTCCCTCGCTCCCTCCCTCGCTCCCTCCCTCCCTCCCTCCCCCGTGTCTGATGAAGACAAGAGTCATTATGTGACTGTCTGTCTGCCCCGAGAAAGATAGAGACTGTACATACCAATAATATAACATTTGAAATGTCTATATTCTTTTAAAAATTTAGTGAGTGTAATGTTTACTGTTAATTTCCCTTGTTTACTATCTATTTCCCTTGCTTTGGCGATGTACACATATGATTCCCATGCCAATAAAGCCCTAGAATAAGAGAGCGAGAGTCCCACAGTAATCTTTCTAACTAACAGAAGTGTGCCATTTGGGATCAATAACAACTCATTCTCAGGTGTCTCCTCTGTATTTCATGTTGATAGTATGAACTCACATTTGAAGGTTAAACAGTGAGCGTGTGTGTGTGCGCGTGTGTGTGTGGACATCCAGGAATAGCAACGATCCAGAGTGTGGAGTCAGACACAAGTAATCATTAACTTTCCCAGACTGCTCTGCTCACTGTCTCCAGTCCTCCTCTCTCCCTCCACCCCTCCTCTCTCCCTCCACCCCCCCCCCCCCTCTCCCTCCACCCCTCCTCTCTCCCTCCAGCCCTCCTCTCTCCCGCTCCTTGTCTCGCTCCCCCTTTCCTCCCCCTCCCTCCCTCCACCCCCCCTCTCTCCCTCCACCCCTCCTCTCTCCCTCTCCTTGTCTCGCTCCCCCTTTTCTCCCCCTCCCTCCCTCCACCCCTCCTCTCTCCCTCCACCCCTCCTCTCTCCCTCTCCTTGTCTCACTCCCCCTTTCCTCCCCCTCTCTCCCTCCACCCCTCCTCTCTCCCTCCACCCCTCCTCTCTCCCTCCACCCCCTCTCTCCCTCCACCCCTCCTCTCTCCCTCCACCCCTCCTCTCTCCCTCCACCCCTCCTCTCTCCCTCCACCCCTCCTCTCTCCCTCCACCCCTCCTCTCTCCCTCCACCCCCCTCTCTCCCTCCACCCCTCCTCTCTCCCTCTCCTTGTCTCGCTCCCCCTTTCCTCCCCCTCTCTCCCTCCACCCCTCCTCTCTCCCTCCACCCCTCCTCTCTCCCTCCACCCCCTCTCTCCCTCCACCCCTCCTCTCTCCCTCCACCCCTCCTCTCTCCCTCCACCCCTCCTCTCTCCCTCCACCCCTCCTCTCTCCCTCCACCCCTCCTCTCTCCCTCCACCCCTCCTCTCTCCCTCCACCCCTCCTCTCTCCCTCCACCCCTCCTCTCTCCCTCCACCCCTCCTCTCTCCCCCTCCCTCCCTCTGCTTCCCAATAGTCTCAGCTCCAGCTGGGGTTAGGTAGACCTGTCATTATGACTCTACTACTAGCTTTGTAATCTTCTCTTTTTATTATAAGATAAATATAATACTAAACTCAGCAACAACAAAAAAAGAAACGTCCCTTTTTCAGGACCCTGTCTTTCAAAGATAATTCGTAAAAATCCAAATAACTTCTCAGATCTTCATTGTAAAGGGTTTAAACACTGTTTCCCATGCTTGTTCAATGAACCATAAACAATTAATGAACATGCACCTGTGGAACGGTCATTAAGACACTAACAGCTTACAGACGGTAGGCAATTAAGGTCACAGTTATGAAAACTTAGGACACTAAAGAGGCCTTTCTACTGACTCTGAAAAACACCAAAAGAAAGATGCCCAGGGTCCCTGCTCATCTGTGTGAACGTGCCTTAGGCATGCTGCAAGGAGGCATGAGGACTGCAGATGTGGCCAGGACAATAAATTGCAATGGACTGCAAAAAGTGCCCTTCACTGACGAGTCGCGTTTTGTCTCACCAGGGGTGATGGTCGGATTCGCGTTTATCGTCAAAGGAAGAAGTGTTACACCGAGGCCTGTACTCTGGAGCGGGATCGATTTGGAGGTGGAGGGTCCGTCATGGTCTGGGGCGGTGTGTCACAGCATCATCGGACAGAGCTTGTTATCATTGCAGGCAATCTCAACGCTGTGCGTTACAGGGAAGACATCCTCCTCCCTCATGTGGTACCCTTCCTGCAGGCTCATCCTGACATGACCCTCCAGCATGACAATGCCACCAGCCATACTGCTCATTCTGTGCGTGATTTCCTGCAAGACAGGAATGTCAGTGTTCTGCCATGGCCAGCGAAGAGCCCAGATCTCAATCCCATTGAGTACGTCTGGGACCTGTTGGATCGGAGGGTGAGGGCTAGGGCCATTCCCCCCAGAAATGTCCGGGAACTTGCAGGTGCCTTGGTGGAAGAGTGGGGTAACATTTCACAGAAAGAACTGGAAAATCTGGTGCAGTCCATGAGGAGGAGATGCACTGCAGTACTTAATGCAGCTGGTGGCCACACCAGATACTGACTGTTACTTTTGATTTTTTTTACTTTTGACCCCCCCCCCCCCTTTGTTCAGGGACACATTATTCCATTTCTGTTAGTCACATGTCTGTGGAACTTGTTCAGTTTATGTCTCAGTTGTTGAATCTTGTTATGTTCATACAAATATATTTACACGTTAAGTTTGCCGAAAATAAACGCAGTTGACAGTGAGAGGACGTTTCTTTTTTTACTGAGTTTATGTGATGTCATTTTAGTTTTGGTTTCAATGTAGGTCTGTGAGCTTGTGGCTTAAACAACGCTGTGACCTAGCCAGGGTGTCTATTGTCCAGACCATCTACCTGAGGCTAGAAGAACACACACAGGGAACAAGACAAGCCAAAGAGTCTTGGAGCAGATGGCAGCAGCCAACCTAGCTAATCTCCATGTAGAAGAGAGAACTCGAAACAGCCACAAATCAGAGTTTATTGGTTGTGTACACAGATTTAAAGGTGTTATAGCAGGTGCAGCGAAATGCTTATAGTACTACCCCAAACAGTAGAATGTCTAGAAAATACAATACAAATACTCAAATAAATACAAGAAATCAAACAAACAGACATTGTATATTCCTGTGAGCATAGTGAGGTTATTAATTAGACTTTGGATGGTGTATCAATACACCCAGTCACTACAAAGATACATGCGTCCTTCCTAACTCAGTTACCGGAGAGGAAGGAAACCGCTCACGGATTTCACCATGGTTACAGAGTTTAATGGCTGTAATAGGATAAAACTGAAGCTGGATCAACCACATTGTAGTTACTCCACAGTACCAACCTAATTGACAGAGTGAAAAGAAGGAAGCTTGTACAGAGTAAAAATATTACAAAACATGCATCCTGTTTGCAACATGGCACTAAAGTAATACTGCAAGAAATGTGGCAAAGCCATTAACTATTTGTCCTGAATACAAAGTGTTATGTTTGGGGCAAATCCAATACAACACATTACTGAGTACCACTCTCCATATTTTCAAGCATAGTGGTGCATCATGTTATGGTATGATTGTAATCGTTAAGGACTGGGGAATGGAGCTCAGCACAGACAAAATCCTAGAGGAAAACCTGGTTCAGTCTGCTTTCCACCAGACACTGGGAGATTAATTCACCTTTCAGCAGGACAATAACCTAAAACAAAAGGCCAAATCTACACTGGAGTTGCTTACCAAGAAGACAGTGAATGTTCCTGAGTGGCCGAGTTACAGTTTTGAAAATGTATGGCAAGACCTGAACATGGTTGTCTATGATAAACAACCAATTTGACAGAGCTTGAAGAATTTTGAAAAGAGTAATGGACAAATGTTGCACAATCCAGGTGTGGAAAACTCTTAGGGACTTACCCAGAACAACTCACAGCTGTAATCGCTGCCAAAGGTGCTTCTACAAAATATTGACTCATGGGTGTGAATACTTTTGTAAATTAGATATTTCTGTATTTCATTTTCAATACATGTACAAACATTTCTAAAAACATGTTTTCAGATCGGTGAGAAAAACAAATCTATTTAATCCATTTTGAATTCAGGCTGTAACACAACAAAATGTGGAGTAAGTCAAGGGGTGAATACTTTCTGAAGGCACTGTAAACAGTATATGAAGTGACCAGTGTTCAATGTCTCTATATACATGGGGCATTAGTGTCAAGGTGCAGGGCAGAGTACCGGGCAGGTAGCTGGCTAGTGATGGCTGTTCAACAGTCTGATGGCTTGGAGATAGAAGCTGTTTTTCAGTCTCTCTGTCGCAGCCTTGATGCACCAGTACTGTCTCCTCCTTCTAGATGGTAGCAGAGTGAACAGGCCGTGGCTCAGGTGGCTGAGGTCCTTGATGATCTTCTTGGCCTTCCTTTAACCTCTTAAGGCCCAAGCTGTTTTTTTACATGCATTTTTTATTTCTCTTTGGCTATTTGGGCTTATTGGAACCTAATTAGAATAAAAACTAAGTATCATCTTTTGATATGATGTACTTTTAGAGAAAAATGATGTCCACATATGTGGATTCATGGTCCGAATTGCATTAGGCTAACATTTTCAACACAACTAATTTAAGTATGTATGTATGTATTTAGTGATTTAATTGTTATTTATTTCATTGGGACCATGTACAGCTTTTTAGCTGCATCAGAGCTAGCTTTTTTCCCATTTTACGTGTGTGCATGTTTACAAGCATATTAGCTGTTTCGAGGAGCCTCAGTCCATAAGTACACTTACGTGTACTTCATGTTTAGCGACCTACAAAGTTGCTAGTTTTACACTTTTTTTTTCAAATTTGCATGTCATGACAAATATACAAGGCTTTTATAAATATCTAAATCAGAATAAGTCATGAAATATGACAGAACTTCTACACAATTGTGGACATAAGAGCTAAAAAGTGCTGTCCACGTATGTGACCACTAAGCCCTA